>NC_140355.1:13713910-13962937 GCF_963514085.1 Chelon labrosus
GTCCCCTCTGCTGTCATGCGCCCTGCCTAGCTTTTGTACTGTGACGATAAAGAGATCGGGTGACATATTTTAATATTGGGTGTCCAAGTGTAGGTGTCGTTGTCATAATATCAGCTGGCCCTCTCCTGACTGGAACTCCGTTGTACCGCGATTACTGTATCTAGTCTTATTTTGTCATCTATTCTTATTTAGTTGTAATGTCGGTCTGATTTATACTTTGCACTGTGGTTACTTGATTTGATTTTTACACGGCTGCGAATGTTCTCAGTCATCCAGGTCATAGTATAGCCGAACAAATATAAAACAAAAGGACCTGTAGAGTTTCTTGGAGACATTTTGCCGCTCATCCAAGTAGCTTCTGCATTTAGTTTTCATATTACGTTAGTTGCTCTTGGACCAGGAATGACAAAAAAATAAATAAATAAGAGAGTTTCATTATTACACAGAGGAATCCTGTCACTAATTAAGACACAGGGATACAGTTATTTTCAGAGCTACTGGGACAAAGCCTCCGTAACAACACTGACGAGTGGTTTCCAAGTTAAGTGTGGTGGCTCTGGCTGCCCTTTTAGCAATGCCTGACCCCTGGCTAATTCAAAAATCGAGGTGGAGCGTGAGTGCAGCCGAGGCAGGGCAAATGACATCTAGGCAGATGGCCAGTGGCATGTGATGACAGCCACATCTCACTCAAAGCAGCTATGCCCTTAATTCTGCACGACTTTAAGCCTTGATATGATTGAAACGGGTGAGTTATATAAAGGTTCACCTCGATGCAGTTGAATGGGGAAACCAAAACCTTATTTGTCCAGCCTCTACTGGACATTTGAGGAACGTCAGTTTTAGGCACTTTAGGCATCTAGGGCTGTGATTGGTGTTTCTGCTTTAGTATTTCCGGCTGCATCTCCATCGCTGCAATTTTCGAATTGATTGTTTTGGATCAATAAAGATGGAACACATTGAGGAAAGGGTAACTGAGGAGTTCGGAGATACAAGTTGTATGACTTGCCGAAAGTTTCCGTCGCCATTGTTGAAAGTGAAGCAGGAAGTGGAAAGTGAAGCAGGAAGTAGATACAAAAATTAACCCGAATGGCAATAAAGACACGGGTGGGTGGCGTTGTTACAGAGTGAGCCAGAGCGCACAAGTATAAATGGCAATGTGTGTAAGTTACAGCGTCTATGTGCCGCAGTACCTTAAATGAGCCTTAAAGGGCAACTACTGTTTTTTACAACCTGGACCTTATTTCTGGCATAACATAAGATCGTTTACAGCAAATTGCAGGTGTGCGCGGCGCTCAGAGATGACATCATCCAGGTCAGCAGACCCTGGATGCTGATAACAGGTAACTCCGGACTCAGCGGGGAATAGCACTAGCGTACGATAACAAAATATTGGTGGAATGAACGAGTTTCGTGGCAGATAATGCGTTATTTAGAGGCTGCGTTTCGGTGCCCCATTCACTCCCACTATATGGATATACGCAGATCTAAATATCTCCCCAACAACTACAAATTACACAAAAGTTATATGGGTGAATAAACAATCGTATTTTATGCGAGAAATAAGGTCCAGGTTGTAAAAAACAGTATTTCCCCTTTAAGTTCTGCTTCATTTTTCAGCCCCGGAGGTTGCAGCTTGTTCAGATCACGCCTCCAAGTCTAACCGAAATTCCTTGTGTATTTGGTTTTTGGTCGTTTTATTAGATCACACACGCAGATATCCCCAAGGTTTATGTCTGAATCAAATGTACAGACCTAATAAAAACGGTGCATATGTGCAAGATTTAAATAAACATCAGATTTGTTTGACACAAGAATAAAAATAAAAAAAAGTGTGGTTTTCATCATCACAGACTTCTCTGTGTACCCACTTTGTGTCGCACACAGTCCAGAGTAAGAGAATGAGAAGTCATGAGCCTGAGGGCAACGCAGACTGACGCATTTCCACCCTGCCCGTGTCTCTTTCAGGGCCAAGAGAAACAGTCTGGCATATGGCATCTGACTGAATGATGGAGAGGCTAACAGACACGGCTTTCTCAACACTGACACATGCTTTACCAACTTACAGACTCACATTTCCATTTTTTAACATAGAGGAAAAAAACGCCTTGCATACTGCAAGTGTATCCTTCAATTTTTCCCTGCACCCGGTCACACTCAGACTCAGAAGATTTTGGAAAAGTTCTATAGAAACATCCTTTAATGATTTGTGTCTCTCAGCATCTGCCGTCGCCTTTTGCTCAATTCTCTAGGAGTCACCGCTGCATGAGTCCAATTCACATGTGCTTTTAATGTCATGCAGAGGTTACATTACTCCAAAATTGTGTCGAACGAGCTCAGCCCTTCTTGTATTTTAACTTGTGTGATAAATGTTCAAACTCGGTGGGAGACCTGGCAAACACAGTGTGTTTTCTCAGATTTAACTGCATGAAAAAACACGGACAAGAAAGAAAAATAGGAGAAAAGACATAGGAAAGCAAAATAAAAAGTCCAGTAGCGGCATTTTCTTCTATGTTTTTGTATTTTTTTCCAATGTAGCCAGCCTATCCGGTCAGTGGCAAAACTCACAGCTTGCGCCTGGCACAATGCCTCTCCTGTTCCCTCTCTTGCCTCTATGCCGCCGCCTCACATTTTTTACCAAGAATCAGCATCTCAGAAGAGGGAATTGTGGGAGCGGGCAGAGCTCACGAGGACATTTAATTGGAAATAATTCAAAACAGGAGGTTTCAAAGGGGAGGACAGCGATTTACGGCGATGACAGCGCTAACAATGACAGAAACATGCTATTTCCAGGGCGAGCGCTTATCGGGATGTTACCAGACGGCCTGTTGCTGCAGTCAGTTGCCTGGATACTTCATGTCCGGTGTGAGCCTACACGTGTCAAGTAGGGACCCGCTGCACTTGCCCATATCAGCATCAGTCACATGCATTACATTAGATGATAATAAATGGCGTTCATGTGCCTCTCTCCGAATAGTACGGCTCCTCAGCGGCCGTGCGTGCTTGTCTTGGCAAGAAAAATGGTGGAATAAAAACTTTAAACAGTGAAAAATACATTCATATTTGAATTTATTAGTAAACGGAGAAAGTTGAGGTATGAGAAAGTTTTCCTTGAGGTTGAATCACTGCGCCCACAAGCGTATATACTGTCCTCGTGTTACTGGATCACTGAAATGTAGGTCCAAACAATGTAATAAGCCCCCATCCTTTTTTTACTTTTATTCCGACCACCAGACCACATCTGGCTCAAGGCAGCCAGGAGTCAAGGGGGACTGCCCTCTAGTTCACCTTGTTATAACCATAGAATAAGAGCTGCTGACTATGTAAGAACACGTCTGCAGATTGGACTGTCCCAGCTAAATACATATTTAGCTGGGACAGTCCAATAGGTGAGGAGCTGGGAGTGTAACGTCCCGCCTACCAAAGCTTCACGCTATCCTCTTCCCACGCAAACAGCGTGGGCACAAAAAATACAAACACACACATGCACACAATTGGAAAATGCCACTCATGTGCTGTGGGAGCTGAATCCGTGTGCAAAGAAATCCAAATATTGCGAGATCATACGGTTTGCCATGTTATCTTCTAACCAGGTGCACTCAGCCGCAACTTCTAGGGAGCGGCGTCTCGTTGCACGACGGCGCATATTTCAGTGACAATAAATAAACATCGCTTACGGTACTTTTTCTTGAGGCCGTTTCCCACAGCCGCCTGGTGACTGTTCAGAAGCAAGATTTCCGCAGTATTGACATTTACTGAAAATTGCATGTGAGCAGCGTACGACGCATCAACAAACGGACAATCAGTCTGTTTTGCTTTTGAAAACTACTGTAAAGCGTCACTAAATATAAAGCGCATAAACAAACAGCCACACATAATTGTTTGCATACTTCTTGCTGTCATCTCTCCACAAACACAATTCTACTTCTTCTAGTTTTTCTCTCTGATAATGACATTCTGCCAAAGAGCAAACAGACACCATTTCCACGTCTTATTCTGGAAGTGCAACCTTGGGAAGGAAGACCTGGTTTCTTTCTCTATGTGACAAGCCACAAAACGGCTCTTCACACTCATCATCTGTTCTGATTTATTGTACAGAGGAGCGACATGGACAAAGAGGTTACTTCCAAAGTCCATTTCCTCTCCGATGAAAACATGTTTGCCCTCACCTAGCAACGGGGAAAAACAACTTAAATGTATTGGCACTTCCTTTCTGGCTGCACAATATACAGAGAGACTGCACTGCATTGTACGCAACGCGTAAGTGGTTTCCACTGGACGCTTTTGAGTGAGCAAAGTTTCCAAAATAACATACATCTAAGTGTTTTAACTGTCGTTTAATCAGCAATAAAAGTCTGTTTGTGATTAAAATCTCTTTTGCAAGAAAGTCCTGACTAAGAAAGGCAACAGTACAAATGCAAATGTTGCTCATAAAGACACAACACAATCCACGTGAAAGTTGCAGATACTCAGGAGCATTAAACAAGAACCGCAACAAAAGCCATTACAGACAAATGTAGGGGTCTCCAAGTCCTTTAAATCATTTAAATGCTCCCTAGTATTCATTAAAGACAGATGGGGAAACATACTCAAACAGCCTTTTTTCCTCAATTAAGCACTCACTTTAGAAAAAGGTAGTAGTAATAAGTCCTAGGAGCAAAGGCAATAACATCCCATATCTACTGGCTCATCTTTATTCATAATAAAGCTCCTGTTTGAGCATTATTTATTCATAATAAAGGTGAGTAAATCAATGTGCGATCAGTTATCACTCATGTCCAATAGTTAAAAGTGCAATTACACTGTACATGATACCTTTTTCAGCCTTGAATGGTGTTGTTCACATAAACTATATTCTCCATTATGTTCGTGTGGGTAAAATGTAGGTTGTGTTTCTTCTCAGTCAGACGTCAGACATTTTTACACTAGGACGGTTTGAATGTTCAACCCTCTTTTTATGGAACGGCTCGAAGAATGTCAGCTATGACAGAGTGACATAATGGGAGAAAACTGCAGTCACATGAATCAACTCTCAGTGCTCTCGTAACATGATTATGCCAAAATCGTAAATCAAATCCGTGGGCACGGAAGGAGAAACTCTGTGCTTGACAGAGGGAATTCTTTCAGGTTCGTACTTGCAGGACGACATTATTTATACTGAGGTTTCGGTGTCAGAACCCAAATAGCATATAAATCTAAGAAATTTGCTAGTTAACGCTATAATTTTTGACAGATTTTCACCACGATTTTCAAATTGGCCATGTTCCTTTTGACTGATATCAAATGTCTCTTTTTGAATGAGCTGCTGACATCATTTTTTATGCAGCTTCCTCTGAATTTTTATGTTTCGGTATTTTATGCCTTTATTTGATTAGTTAATAGTGGAGAGTGACATGAATTAAAGGGGTGAGAGAGAGTGGGTACCATGGAGCAAAGGGTGCATGCTGCATGGTACTGCAATAAGGATGATGGCCTCAGTTTAGGGGTCACCCAGTCACCCTGGTGGGCTCCTCAAAATATCGCATTTTAAAACCTGGTCTTGCGTATTACTAGTAACAAGGAGACCACCATTGCTTAGTTGTTGATTTTAGTTGTAGTTTACATGTTTTCTGAGACCAGAGCGTTTGATGTTTCATTGTGCATCCATTGCCCACGCTAGATTGCATACAGCTGTGGGACAGGGCTATTTTCAGATGGTTTTCCCACGATTAAAGCGCAGAGGCTCCTTTTCTGCTTTGATGTGGTGCCGGAATGACAGGACAAGCAAACCAGGCTTTGAGTTTTGTCTGTCAACATGTTTTACAGCTTGGGAAGTGTGCGTGCTTCGCTTCCATTTGTTTCGTGTCTGACACTAAAGCTGCCCGTCGATGGTGTCAAGGTGAAAAACAGTAAGACAACGCTCGAGTGCTAAAGACTGCAGTTCCTCAAATGGCCACTTGAGGCTGGCTACAAACGTGAGACTTCCTCGTAAAAACGCCGAACTTTACAGAAGAAATAAACGCGTTTACAGTCTGGTACTAGAATAAAAGTCTTCATGGTTAATTTCCCAATTTCTCAAAAATGTACGGCAGTGAATTATATAATTCACCAATTTAAATTATATCAATGAGTAAATCAAGGTGTGGCTGCTTTGAGTGACAGGTGGGAGCCCTCACAGGTTGCTAACTGCCTGCCTGGATGTAATCTGTCCACTCATGCTCCTCTCATGCTCCACCTCCTTTCCGATTTTTCTTATTATATAAATAAGGTGCTGAAGAGTAATGCATAAACTACTTCTTTATATCACGAAAGCAACTCAGTGTGACCATGTACGCTTAGCCCCTTTTTTTTTTTGTACATGAGCTATAAAAGCTGTTTCACTCGCCTGCTGAAACCATCTTAAGTGAACACATATAATGACATGTGCAGTTGCATCCGCGTTTCCTTTCCTTTGAAGCGTGTATTTCAGAACTGAGGGCTTTAAGAGCCTTCATTCAAAGGGTCCCTAATGCTGCGCTTAGGGTTTAATAAGCTAACAAGCCTCAGAATATTATACGCTTGAACTAATGGAAGGAGCAGGGAGTTAACGATGAACTCAACGTCAGATATAAAGCTGAATGTCTTCTACAGCTCTGGTTCTGCACACTGCATCAGCTAGGAACAGCGTGCATCTCTGTAATAACCAAAAATGGAGAGAGCGCTTCATTTCATCTGTGGAAACTGTCATGTCTATTTATTAGAATGAAACATGTTTACTTTAAGTCTAAAGTGTGACCCCTTGACTATAAACTACAAACCATTGCTCTGTGTGAGACTTTACAGAACATGTATTGTTATAAATATGATATTCGGCCTCTGTGGCCTGTTTTATTTGTTTTTAATGTAATGTAGATGACAAGATAAGTAAATCAGTGCTACTGTGGAAGGAACAACAGTCTTGATCAAGTATTTTTAGCATTTTCAAAACATCCTTAAAGACTTCAGGGACATCTGCTGTGTCAGAAACATTGAACCGTTACAAATTAGCATCATCTGTTTCTAATTATGAAAATCCAAATTGAATAATATAACCCAAACGGAACAAATATGAAAATTAAGATCCTTGTCGCTGCTTAAACGTGATTTGTGCAGTATGTCAGGCTGTGCACCTCCTTCAAACTAGTTTCAATACACAGAAGTTGAAAAAATGTAATAGAGAATACAACGGGTTCAGTTTTTTTACACCACCTTTGCATTAACTATAAAGAAAAACATGAAAATTTACTCCAACAGTGCAGCCAGGAGGATGAGAGGATGATCGATGCATGGATTTAACTGCATTCCCTAGATTATGTTGTTTAAAGTGTGCTGTATGTGCATGTTACCTCTGTAGAGTGAGGCTGAGATTGCCTGTGCAGGCCTTAATCTTGTTCTGAGCCTCTAGGTGAGTCATGCTGTCTGTGGAAACGCCGTTAATAGACAGAATGATGTCTCCAACACTGATGTTGGCTTTGACTGCCTTCCCTCCATCGGTCAGCTGCAAAGAGGAAAAACAGAGTTGAATGAGACAAGAACGCTCATTATGCACGTGTTTGCACCAGACATGTTGGACTGCTTGACCCGTGTTTCGTGGAAGCCTGCAGAAGCATTTAAATCTGCCTTATTTTTTTGTTATGGGTTTACATTTCAAATGCAATGGTTTATTTCGTTCCAGTACTCCATGCTATACAATAAGAAAAATGCAGTGTGCGCATGTTGTGTTGGTTTCTTTCTTGTAATCACCATGCATTGTGATCTCCTTTCCGTTTCCTGTCTTATGCAACCCTTGTCAGATGAGATGGGTATCTCATTCCCCGCACAACATCAACAACATCCATTGCTCTGACTCCAACATAACAATCTTCCCATAAAATTCAAAAAAAATTCAAAAAAACATTCCTACAAAGATGACTCACGCTAACAAATGACAACTGACCACAAATTAAAAACACATGGGTTGAATCTTAATCATGGCTGGTCTGTGGAGGACATTGAGAAATTTTTCTTTGCCCTGAGGCCTGTCTGTTACAGTGGTGTTTAAAGGTGCTGGTGCTCAGACTGCGAGCTCTGGGAAAGTTTTTACATTTGAAGCTCCATGTATTTGGCACTACTTCCTATCTTGATATTGTACTTATGTACCCGTATTAGTAAAACAGCTCTATGATAACCACTTTACGGCTACAGTGACTCTAATGTGAGTACTTTGACCTGTACTTGGTCATCCTTAGGAAATATTTAAAAAGCCACCTGTTTTTTAAAGGAGGAACCTTATACTACCTGATAGTTTTGATTGCAAACGTGATAACGCGGCCCTCTAAGATTAAAGCCCTATAGCTATAAAGGGCTAGGGTTTATCAGACCATCAACCATCAACCTCTTCCCTTCCTGCTGAGACTTGCATTTTTACACAGAAGAAGTAACGTAACAGACCCGTGACGTTGGGATGAGTCGCAAGCAGGTGTGGCGCCTCATCATAGACTTACGCGGGGCGGCTGCACACACCGCACACCTCATCAACCACTCACCAAAGTCTTAGCCCTCTTAAAACCTGTACAGCCACGCTGTCTGCAATCGTGTCGGAACAAAAAAAAAAAAAGAAAGGGACGCTGTGTACTCTTTATCTCGTGATGGCTTTGTTACGATCATAACTTTACGTCATCTCTTCTCGAGAGGGTGGAAGAACAGAAGTCGGGAGCGGCGGCACACGTGAATAAAGAGGGCTTGACGTCCAACGGGTGGAGAGTGTTGGACAGAAAAAAAATGCCATTTAGACGATGCAGAACCAACAATGTGCCAGCTTAACTATACATACTTTATTGAAGTTATTGAGACAAAACCAGACAACATCTAGACAGATAAAAACAGTAACGCTGATAAAAAAATGTATTCTGGTTGACTGCATTAACTCTAAAAGCACTATTGAACATTGTGTTAACCCTTGTTACAACAATGCAGGGGAAAAGAGTGGGAAAGGGAGAGAGAAACGATGACTAACACATTTTTCTTTGGAGCTTTCCTTGTGTCATTTACAACTACAAGTGTCGGATGTGCTGCTGACACTGACGTATGCATGCCAATGCCTAAGAAGCCTGCAGAGCACTCACTCACAAAGGATTACTAACAAAGGGCAGGGTACTCACTATGCAGGCATGGACATGGCTTCAACTGACTCACTTGCTCAATCAATGTACGACGCGGCGTCACACACACCTGCCAGCATTTACCGAGTCTGCCCTGACTCATTGACTTTCAATAAAGCAACTCATTAGCTCAATAAAGCGAGCGTGAGCAGTCCTCGGAGATTGCCTGGCATCTGCTGCCACTTCCTCACTACGCGGCTTCCAATAGCGGAGAAAAGCCGCGGAACGGTTGTTAAACATGCACGTCTTTCCATCTCTACATGCCTTTTGTGTGATAGTGAGAGAGAGAGAGGGAGAGAGAGAGAGTGAAAAGGAGATGTGCAGTTCTCTCCTTGTAGGGATGTGAAAAGGACAATGCATAGCTCTATATATGGCGATTCTTCAAACATTTGGTATATCAGACGGCCCTACAAGCATTCTCAGCAAAATCTGTGTTTTTATGTGCGGTTAACGATGTTAAATGCTTTAGTCTGCGGTGGACAAAGAGCACTTCAGAAACGCCAACTTCTTTCACTCAAACGCCGTCTTTCTCATGTGGACGCAAAACAAATAGATGTTACAGCAGGAATCTCTGGCATGCGCGGTTTTTAAATATAAATCAAGAGAGGTCCGAGGCACTCGTGACGGAGAGCAGATAAGTAACGGACAGAAGCTTTTGGCTGTGCTACCCCAGCTCTCTCTCTCTCTCCCTCTCTCAAGAGAGCAGGACATTTCAGCCGAGTGTTTTACCAAATCCGATTAGCCAGATCATATTATGCAATCGAAATGTGTGACTATTTTAAAACCGTTGCTATGTCAAAGAGAGAAGGTCACCCAAGAGGCGAGGGGGGTTATTTATGGAGTAAAAAAAAAGAAATGGCTTTGTCTTCATATACCAGAAGAGAATAAGGCTTTCCAAATGAAAGAGGTGTCTTTTCCAACTGTGTTTACATGAATGGGATTCCAACCACATAATGGTGTGGCTGCTGTGCTGCAGTGGTCCTCTCCACACTGGTGATTTTACTGCTGTGGGGTTTCTGATAATGACTGGTTGTTCCACGCTAGTACTACACTTGTAGTAAGTCATGTGCTCCAGTAAATGTAGTGTATTGCACAACGTTTTGGTGGATCCTTATACAGCAAAAAAAAATTAGAAAATAAAAATGTTTTGGTCCAAAATGTCTCAATGTCTATCTGTATGTGAAGACACACTTAGAAAACTATAAAAAGCACAAGAGACTGAACAGAAGCCTAGGAGTTTAATTAACTATCGCATCCATATGTCTTCAATCAATCTGTTGCCATAACCAAATATAGGCATCAAAGTAAAAAACAAAAACGCAAAAGACGCGGTTCACTCTGAAGACTGCGGCAGATTGAAATGCTTTCTCAATAATCAGTGTAACTGTAATGAGGCAGTGAATGAACAAAGACAAGAGAGCGATTTTTACAAGATTCATTAGCCGTGAAAACAAGACATGAAGGTTCTGTTTGAAGAGAAAGCAAGTTTTTTTTTTTTAAGTAGCCGGTATGGCTAAGTTTTTGGCACACGAATGCTGGAAACAGGCCGCTGCCAAATGAGCTCTAAAGCTGCACTAACAAATTAACGCTGCGGTGCTAAACTTTTGATTTATAGTTGCAGTGGTACAAGTATTTTAAGGAGAAGACTTATTTCAAACGCGCGCACGTCCAAATAAGCGGACATATTCACGGTAGCGTAACATATTTAAGCTCACACTTCAGCATTACGGGGTTAGTAATCATCTCCCGGGTTTGTCAGTGTGCAACTTCCTGCCTTCTGTGAAATTATGGAGTAAGGAAGAGGGCTGTGGTCATTTCACATCTGAGAAGTCATGTTACAGGAAGCGTCTTGCGGCGGGAGCTGGAAGGTCTGAGAGATGCATGTCATGTCTGCGTAGTATGGAGTTAGATGGAGGACCTTATATGGAAAAGGCTTGGGCCTAACATTATACCATCACCAGCCTGAAGAAGCTTGCCTTACTGTGTAATTATGAAGCTGCCTTAGACTAACTTTCTCACAAGCTTCCCAGTTGCTGGTAATAGTGTAAGTTTTATGATACCACTTTTTTGATCCAATGAATAGCAGAGTGTCTGAAAAAATGATTGATGACTCAAAATGTCTCAATTGTGAAGCTTGTTAAACAATATTCTCGTGCGTTCAATCAATCCGCTCAGGAAA
This sequence comes from Chelon labrosus, assembly GCF_963514085.1. Classification (NCBI taxonomy): domain Eukaryota; kingdom Metazoa; phylum Chordata; class Actinopteri; order Mugiliformes; family Mugilidae; genus Chelon; species Chelon labrosus. Next base: position 13,725,224 of record NC_140355.1, read on the forward strand.
ATCTAAAGAATCTCTTGGACAGTCATCAACACAGTTGCAACACCTTGCGCAAACTGTTCAAGCGGCAATGAGGAAGCAAGACAAGAAGTACACATTAATGGAGGAGCAGCGTCCAGCAGTCGGGAAGGGACCAAATAGCGAAGGTGCGCTTTTCTTCCAAGCCAAACATCCCCAATTAAGGGTACTCGAAGAGGGGTGGACAAATGGTTGTCATGGTTTGACCCCAGTCTTTTAATGCGTCGCTCTGCCAGCCAGAAAACACGAGATGCCAGGCAAGACCTACAAGGAGCGCTCAGTCAAATCGCCATGACAACACAAACAAAAACACACAAAGCCGTACCAACCCTGCGCTGAATACTGAATGCTCTTCAGTCAGGTCAGAAACAAACCCGGCTGGGTGACGCTGCTAAGCCAGATGATATGAAAAGGCTTTTAGACACGGCGAGTCTCGAGCCAAGTTTCAGTGCCGGTTTCAGTGCCGGTTTCTACCACCGTCCGTGTTTCATGCAGCTTTCCTGACCAAGCCTTTTTGGATTTGTGTTCAGCTAAATGACAGGATAATTGTTAGGTTTGACTTAGTGCCTTTTCTGTTGTATATCGCGTTAATGACAGGAGACAAAATGGTACGTGGCACAACTTATAGAGGCATTGAAAAACTTATTTTGTATGCATGAGACAGAGTAGACCTTTAATCTGGACAGGCGCGCAGACATTGCCTTAAACACGAAATGCTTGTGCGGGTTGCAGTCCAAGCTGCAAACCATGACTGCAGATCATGCGGCACGTGTCGTTTTATAACGTGGAGCAAATCAAAACGGAATAAGAAGTGAAGTTTTCCCTTAAACGTATGTCATCCAAAAAAGCGTGAGTGATCTGAATCCAAATCAAGTGACGGCTTAGTTATTCTTTATAGCTCTGCCATACAGCGTTAGGGAGACGGGAAGCAGATGCCCTCAGCACACACAGCAGACACCGAGGAGATCATACAGGGATCAAACACATACTGCAGATAACAGTTTCTACGAGACCCATATGTAACACGAAGACATCCTCAAGGAGCCTACACCAACTCACAGATTAATGAAAAAATACCTTGCGTAGTGTACGTTATTGTATATATACCTACGCATACATGATGTAAAGAGATACTGAATAGACATTTCACTGGTTTCTATTACATTTTAGTTTTTAATACGAGAGTGAGATAAAATATACAAGCTGTTTGGCAGCTACACAGCACAGACCATGAGCTATCTGTCTCTGTGGTTTCCTGAAATGCCAGGGGGAGTTTTGAAGGTTTTTTTTTTAAGACATGAGCTGAACCAGAACTTATTACCTAATGTCCGACAGCCTAAATATCCTTTATCCGTGGAGATTAACAAGATACAATTGTCTCTGCGCGCTGATGTAAATGACTTACAAATGTACAAGATGATTTGATCTAAAGAGATTCTATCACTTGCACTTGAGAAATATTGCTGTCATGCGATGGAGTGATATTTGGCGTTAAACTGTGCAGCCCATTCAGATGTCCAGTGAAGCAAGTAAGTTCTAAATGACGCATGACGAGTTTGTGAGGCGTTCAACGATACCTTGATAATGATTGGCCTTAATTCTCCATTAAAACATCCAGCTGTTAAGTGCCTCCTCTGAATTGCTTGTTTCTCAGCTGTGGAACTGCATTTTTTCAGTTTATTTATTCAGAAGCTAAATGTTACTAGAGGTTATCCATGCCACTTGACTGCATTTCTTTTTAGAAGCATGCAAAGAATGCAGAGAGGAAATTAAACTGCAACCTTTAAAGTCGTGGATTTAAAGAAGATCAGGGGGGGAAAAGTGCCTACGAAGAGGAAAAGCTGGTGAGTAAAGGATATGTTTTAAAGTTAGATCAAAGAGGACAGTAAAGGGAGATGCATATTAAAGTCACAATTCTTGTTAAAAAAAAGAAAAAGAAAAGAGCAACAGCTGTCCCAGTTTCTCTCTGTAAGCTCAGGAGAGGTTCGGCCCAACAAAACTTCACAAAGACTTAGCCCACGTGTTGTCATGGGGCTGCCCGCGCAATCAAATTCCTGTTCTTTCAGAGTCAAAAGGAGCTTCGCTGTATTAAAAAAAATAAAAAAAGCAATGTAATAATGATGCTTGTAAAAGAACACATGTGGTGGTAACGAGCCAACTGCAAACACAGGGCTAAAATAAGCTTGTTTTATGTTCACTCGCAAGCCACTGAAACAACAGAAGAGACTAGAGCAGGAAGTGAGGGGTCAGTGGAGGCAGAAAAGGGAAAATTTCACCCGGCCGACCCCCGTCTGACCCGCCGTAAGCAAACACTGATAGACAGGGGCGCACATAGCAGAGTTATAGCTTCTTGTTGACGGAGTTTTTACACGTTTTAATGCTATATTAGCACGAAAAATAAGCGAGGTTTTCTGTATGTCAAGAAATGCCTAAAAGGAGCTGGAAAAAACACATGGATGCAAAGAGTCTGGGGGGAGGACAGAAACAGAAACACCCGCGTAAATGATGTACATAATTGGGCACTTCCTCCATAACTCCTCCGTGCATTATTGGGTGGTCCCGGTTGTTAACATTCAGATCTACTGCTAAAAGTTTAATTTTCAACACACAACTTAAACCCATAAATTTGAACTCATAAAGACCTACAATTTACAAATATGCTGTTATCACAGTCACCATCCATTAAACAGATTATTCAAGGACATTTTCACACTGTTTCAGGGTGGTGTTTATTTAATTGGTGCTGTGGTTATGATGGCTTTCACATGTTCCCGGGAATATTTCTATTCACGCCGTGACACCCAACACCGTCTCGCACTCATGGTATGTACCCCTCCTCATATTTTGATTTAACGTAACAGCCAAAGCCGGACAGAAATTCCTAAAAAGGCATCAGGATAACAGGCCGTGGTCGTCCTGCGAGTATCCCGCTATACATTCAGCGCCTCGGATCAGTTACATGTGGTAAGCATATGTAAAGTCATTACATCATTATTCCATGGCAATCCCATCCATCTACGCAAAAAATAAATAGCAGCTTTAACGCGATATCAACAGATGCACGGTCTTTGCTGCAAAGTAGGTCCATTTAACGTTGTGGGTTTCTAATGAACCTTAAAATAGCCCTGAGGGCAACGCAATTTTCTCGTCACTCATCTAACGAAGGGACTGTAGTAATGGTTAAACTGCTGGCAGATGTTTCCACATATACCGTCTATTAACTAACTCCTTCCTTTGAATAAAAATCCGGCAATCAATGAAGTACTGATAGATCTAACTATATAATCCATCACATTTAGTCAAATCTACGTATTAGTTTTCCTGTAGCACACACCCAGCATGCACTACACTGCCTGTGCCATGTGTGACCCAGGGATCTAGATAAACAGACAAAGGGGGTTAGGCTTATTCCTGGCGCCCCGACAATAACAAGAAATATGAGCCATTCCCTTGTCATGTGCTGGGACAAGACTATGTCACGGGAATGGCGTTATGCGATGGAATGAAACGCCGTTGTCTCGTTGCCTGGCTCAGCAGTACTACGGCATGCTCCGCACCACAAATGACTCAATGCAGGACTGCTGTTGGACACGGGAGGTATTAAACACTTTTATGGCCTGTGTAGCTGGGAGTATCTACCCACCGTGACAGCCCACAGAATCTGACTCACCGAGACTACTGCTTTAAATCCACTTGTAATGTTTCTAGTTTGAGGCTTTTTTTTTTTTTTTTACATCTTCCTCAACAAACAGTGTCTCATTTTATTTTGCACTAATGGCACGTACCTCCAACTACCAGTTCAAAGTTCCTTGGAGTTTTATGCTGTGGACGGTGCATACGGCACTATACGCACATATCAACTTTATCTGTAATGAAAAAAAGCACAAATTCCTGTCTAATAGTAAATCTGCCATGACAAATTGTGATCAGGATGTGCATCCACTCAGGAAGTTGAAGTCAAACCGTTAAGAACAGATGTTGTCCCGAGTATAAGATTGATGCAAAGTAATGGGGTCAACTAACCTATTCAAATTATTAACTTATTGTCATGCACTGCGGATATAGTGCACATAGTTTCAAAAACATAAGAAGATGAATGGTATATTATGATGTACACCGATCAGGCATAACATTTTGACCACTGACAGGTGAAGTAAATAACATGGACCATCTTGTGACAATTCAATGTTCTGCTGGGAAACTTTTGGACCTGGCATTCATTGGTGTGGATGTTACTAAACATGTACCACCCACCTAGACCAGACCAGGCACGCACACCCCATAGCAATAACAGCGGCCATCCCCAATAGGATGCAGCCTGACACAGGCACGGTTTAGGAAAAACTCAAAAAACATGGAAAACAGCACAAGGTGTTGACCTGGCCTCCAAATTCACTAGATCCTAAACTGATCAAGTATCTGTGGGATGCACTGGAACAAAGGCCCCTCCCCTCAATCCATAGGACCCAAAGGCCCCCACTACCAACATTCTGTTGCCAGACACCACAGGACACCCTCAGAAGGCCCACGTCCATTCTCTGATGAGTCAGAACCGTTTTGGAGGCACAAGGTAGACCTACTCATAATATTATGGCTGATCGGTGTATATAGCAGATTTTGATGTCTGTGCTTTTCCATGTCTTGTATCTGTCTTATATAGAAGTCTATGTTCTGCGTGCCGCTGTTATCACAGACGCAAGACATAAAAATAGTCTGGGAAGATATGCTGCCCTTTTCAAGCCGGAGTCACACGGATGGCAACATTTCCACACAAGAAAAGACACTTCTTTCTCGCTACACGTGACATCCAAGATTCTGTTACTGATCCTGCCAGCAACAAATAAACAGACCCGTTGACCTTGGTCGTGACTTTGAGATTACACTTTCATAACAGGAAGCGGCGGGAACAGAGCGCCACTGAGAAGCCGGACTCCAAGCACAGACTATACACGGCGCTGGTGGAAGACAAGCTGCGTGCGTTTAATCCTGTTTGACAATGAGAATTGCCGTTATAATTGAGACACATCATAAACCCTGCGTTGGAAATAGACTACTCACTAAACAGTGAGGTGCACTTGTGGCCCTCTTTAATCTGTGCAACAACCACAGTGTTTTGCGGAGGATGATCTTACTCTATGTACATAAACAGAGTGAGTGTGTATATGCTGAGGCCCTGGACTCATAAACAGGGCCGCTTTTTTTTTTTTTTTCTTCAAACCAGGAGACATCTCAGGTCAAGAACGAACTAGAATCAGCCCGCTGTGCTGAATTTATGTAGCCCAGAGTCCCAAATAGTTTTTACAGAGCCACTGTGGGTTTCTAGAGTTTCAGTCAGTTGGGCCGCTCATGACAGGGACCGATGCTTCCGCTGCAGACCATATTCTCATGCCTCAGACCAGGACAAATACCAGGGGAAGGGCCAGAACACTTAGCGCTGAATCACTAAAAATGACAAGAGCTGTTAACCGCCAGTAACAGCTTCATCCTCCAAATATATCCTGGAGGTCCATTAGGGAGATTCAAGGGGCAAATTGTTGTGGTCAAAACACTGTTACGTAACGGTATTTTGACAATAGGTTTAGTATAGCCTTGACAGGAGGTGGGTTAAGGCCAGTGGCGTCATCAGACAGATTTCACTGGGGCACGTGCCCCAGTATTGGTCTGTAGTGCCCCAGTATAAATTTCACTAGTAAAAAAAAAATCACTTTAGGGTTTTATGTCTACATGGCATAATTTACAGAATTTACACATACCGGTATGTACCTAATGTGGCAACTCATTGCTGCTTTATTCACTCCATACACAATGAACACATGGCTACTTAATATGGTAATTTATTCACGCGACTTTGGCTGTGATTGGGGTCCCGCACTCACTTCAGAAACAACTTCGGGACGTGACGTCTACGTGTCTGAGCGCTATTTCTTTCCACCTGTCTTACAGGTGAGTTCCGGATAAACTGCCCATCATTGTCGTTTGGTTTCACCCCTGTGTCGCTATTTCCATGTGAATTTAATTGTTACAACTTTACTTACTTTACTGTTTAATGTATGTCGCTAGTTGTTTTTAGCATCACCGGCCGTTAGCCGCTCAGAATTAGAACGCCAGTAATTTTAACTAAATTGTAATAAAGTTACACAAGACCCACAACATAAATAACAAAGAGCATAGGCTCAGGAACAGATATAAAAATGAGGATCCATCTGACGATTTTCAAGTGCAGCGCAGCTGGCTCTGTTAGTGCGTAGAAGAAGATAACTTCTTCTCCGCCATTGCATTTTTCATCTCGCGCACCCCCTAGAGGCAGTTCACGCACCCCCAGGGGTGCGCGCACCACACTTTGGGAATCCCTGGCCTACAGTATGGCAGTGACAATAATGATTTTGAAGCTTGTACCCGTAGGCTAGCCATTTATTTCATATTGCGCACACATTTAATTTATTTTTTTTTTATTTTTTTTTTAATGTATTGGGAGTTGGGGGCCTGTGCCCCAGCAAAGCTCTAGGTCTAGAATCGCCCCTGGTTAAGGCCGCTGGAGGGCTGAGTGACGGGGCCATGAATTGCTAGAGGAGGCGTCTAAATCAAACGACCAATGACACACGGGGAGGACGGCGCGCACACTTTCATCACCGAGTGGGCAAATGGCATAATGAGCATGAACAGCATTCCTCCGAGGTGACTGTCGTGAAGTGAAGGGCACGTAAGCGCTGTGTTTGTGTGTGTGTGTGTGTGTGTTCCACTCACCCGTGAGACGGTGAGGGGCAGACAGAAGTCTTTCCCTCCTTGCAGCCTGAAGCCCCAGGGGGCAGGACCAGCCAGGGAGACGCTGTAGCTGTTGTTCATGATGCACCTGGAAACAGAACAGATTTTATGACTTTATTGTGAGTGAGCACACATGAATGCAACAGGAGGAGAGACGGCACACTGGCAGAACAAATATCTCGCATAAAGATCGAACAGAAAGGGAGGCTGCGACTGTATAAACCATTAAAGTAGTTATATCTTCTGAAACTGTAAAGAATTAATAACGTCTAACCAGTTGCTGCTTTATCGCAATAAGGCTATTTAAATTAAAGTACTGCAGTCTATTAATAGCCCTCTTCTGAAGCTGCTAGCTCTCTGGTATCGGCTGTGGAGCAAGTCTCAGCTCCTGCATAAAGTAATGCCCTTTACAATGGAGGCGACAGTTGTTCCCGGGACGTCTTCCGGAGCGCCGGTGGATAAATACGCAGCACTAGCACACAAGGAAGCGAGAGATTAATGCTTCTCGGAAAGGATTAAACGGTGGTGGTGCACATCCTCAAGCAAATCGGAAAACGGGGCTTGAAATAAGTGGCAGGAGTTTAAAAAAAAAAACAAGGAAGGAGGAGGAAAAGTCGGAAATATCTGCATCACTCCTAATGATTTGTTTACCTTAAAACATCTCAGATCAGCAATCTGAAGCTGCACTTTGGACTAATCATTTCAGTGTTGTTTCACTAAAGAGGCACAGTGTGTTCTTATGAAAAAAAAACAACTACAACAAAACTCCTTAATGCAGACACATAGCTGTATATTTTCATTTCACATCAGGCTAAACAAGTAAAGCAAAGAAAGCATTTTGAGAATTAGGTAACACAAAGCAAACGGATCATTAGTCCTCTAAAGATTGGACCATTTTGTTTTGTTATTTAACTTTCCAGTAAGACATGGATATGGTCGACAGAGCAGCTCATTCCTGGGGTTTAGAACTGGTAATTGAGAGATGAAATGTCTTGCATGCATTCCCCATCTTGCTAAAAAGCCCCCGGTTAATCCCAAACAGAGCGAGCACTACATGCGGCGCTGCCGGGCCTGCAGGGGAAACTAAGGAAAGACAAGACACACCCTGAATGGCCGGAGACTCATCAGAGTTTCGGCTTCAATTTACTGCCAACTCAGGGCTTCTTTATTGTCTCTCCTGCCATTAAACATCTCGGCGACTCGCCACCTGCACTACCTTGTGGGCGTATACACAGTATTCTCATTATGTGCATGGAAATTAAATGGGCGGTGAGAAAGTGGCGCACTGAAATTTTTCATGCCCGATTAAGTTTCACTGCTTTAAGGCCTGGTTGTCATGCATTCCTTTTCCCCCTGAAAGATTGAAGCTGCACGCTGTTTACTGGAAGAGACACTGAGGTTAAGTGCAGTGACGCGTTACTATTTAGTGCATTACAAAATGCATTACAGTGACAAATGAAGGATTTCCCGGCAACACATTTGGAGAATGCATTTTTCTGGTTTGTTTTCAGCTGCAGGGAGTCTATCTTTGCGCCTGTCAGCCCCTGCGCGCCGAGCTAAGAAAGACCACAGAGCATGTGGAAATATATCACCTCTGCGCCACCCGACAGGAAGGGTGGATGTTGACATGAAAACATGACATCAAAGGCTAACCCGCAAGCATATTCTGTCACGTACCGTATGTTTAAATTACACGGGGAAGGGGAGATGTGGAAGTAAATCTGGACGTGACTTTCAGCAGGATCGGTTGTTGGTGGTTGTCAGTTCTTTTTTTTTTAAAAAAAGGAAAGACTTAAAGTTCTGATTTAATCAACTTAAGATCTGGAAAAGAAGGATTTTAACAAGCTGCTCAGCTAACATAATATTTTATTACTGCCTTTGTTGAAAGGGAATTCACTTTTGCCAAGGACGCAACACTGTGACTGAAAGCATTCAAACATTTCGACACCTGCACTGAAAAGGGCATGACGAATAATTTAAAAAAAACAGTCACGGATTTGTGCAACGGGCATGAAAAAAAAAGTTCTGATGAGTATTTCATGAATAACTGTGCTTTGTCATCCCCGAGGCATTTTTTTTTTGAGGTTTTACGTCATGCTGCCGTGACAAATACCCTCAGGGGCACAGCACCACCTGCTGTAGCCCGTCACCTGGTTAGCTGTACGGGACGAATCTGAGCGGGGGGCCTACGCGCAAACCTCACCATCACGCCCGGAGGGTACCGAGCTCTTTAAAGAAAAGGAGCCACAAAGGGAATGTGGAGGTGGGGGAGATGACGTTAAAGCCATGTGTGAAAGTGATAGGGACACCTGGAAAGCACAAAGCACGTGGCTCTGTAAGTATGTAGGACAGGTAAACGATCGGCTATCCTTCTTGAGGTACGTGAGGATGGGACAGCACGGCTGTGAGTAAAATTCACATGGAATTCACTAATGGTAAAAGAGTAAGTATGCTCATGCTATCTTACTTTAAAATAAATACTATTTGGTTTGGTTATTATTTTCAACAAACACAATCAGTTTCTCATATGTGTAGCACACACGATCAAACCGCACAAGTGCAGAAGTCTATATAAAGACAGCTACCAACTGAAGACAGGGGTTTCCCTGCTCAAGGTGACCTACTGCTGAGGTCAGCCAATAGGTTTAATATTAGAAAAAGTATGAACTGATAATGACCAGTGGTTAAACCGATTTATAGCTAAACTCTTTTTCAGATGCCTTTCTAAAGGTACGGGCATGAAAGCGACTGGCGTCCTCGAGATAAGGAACCGCATCTTTCACGCTGTTGCAAGCTTTGTTTACCCTTTCATTTGTCAATGTTGACAAGGGCCTACTTTCCAGGAGTGTCACAGAACACAACAATCTGCAAATATCTTTCAGCCAAAACAACTACCGCCGATTACATGTTCACACCGTCTCAGAAACAATCCTTGGGGAACACGTCGTACTTAGCGGCTCTGTGGGAAAACGCACTCCTTTCGTATTAAGTTTCAGTATCAATGGGGACATCTGACTAAAGGCACAAAGAGTACACATAAATAGCAAAACTGTTGAAATGCGGATCTCACCCACTCAAAATATGCCAGCACCCTCATGCCGGCAACATTTCCTAATATGGAGAAAGCAAACATTATAAGCTCATCTCATGTCCCCGCTTGCTTTGCAATCCCCAATGATATCATGCATAGACATGAGCAGACACACCTCTCAGTGTTCTCAAACAGAGGAGAACAGCTGAGCTATGCTTCTTAAGGATTTATCGGCAACGGTCACGTTAGCACTCCTCTGAGCCAGTTAGCGCAGAATCGAGGTTATTTTCCATTTGGGTCGCATCTGTCAAGTTCTTATCGTAACGGGCAGTCATATTTCAGCACTTTCACACCAAAAACAACTTGCTCAGACGTTCAAATGTTCCTGTAGTAGATGTTATTGTAACAGGCTTAACGTGAACATCGGGCAGACTGGACAAACTGTCTGATAGTGGAGTTACTTCACTGAATTAACAGCGAACTAGACCTTCTATAAGTGGGAACATGGGGGATTTCTGCTGTTTGTAATCTCCTATGCGGCCTAACAAACCTTAAATCACAACAAGCGTTCAACACGGCAGAATCTAAAACAGATAAAACTCCAAATGATTAACATACAGGCACAATAATACAGGTGTTAGCAGGCTAAAACAAATGCCATGATAATGATTAATCTTATCATACTTTGTTACATAATAGTTTGCTCAATAGCTAGGTTTCACCCCCCCCCCCTAAAAATTGGAAAGTCTTTCTAGATTAGGAATGAGACACACGTCAGCTGCATTGAATGCACCGCGACCTTGCATGTGTCAAGCTACTCGAAGACATGTGATCTCCTTCTATTGGGCAGATTTTGCGAGATGATAGCACGATGATTTCCCTTTTCAGAAGTCCACCTCCTTCTTTCACAACGCTTCGGGAGACTCTGTTGCCTGGTGATGTTTATTGCGAGACCTGTTGACTCACAGAGCTGAGAACATGTTTACAGTGCACTGTGCCGTACTTAGGGTGCTGTCCATGAAGAGAGAGAAGGAGAGTGGGTGTTGCGTAAAGTGTGTTAAAACTAAAATAAAGTTCATTTTGGATAAATAAAAGACCAAAGATTGCTTGATTAAACCTTCATTAAAAAAGTTAAAAGTAACCTTCATGGTCCCATCTGTCAAAAGGACAACTTGTTCCAGCTAGACTTTATATGATACTTTGCTGTTCCAACTCTCGTTTGATATAAAGCCACACACATTTAAAAGCCTAACTTCAGCTCTTTTTGTCAGAGAACATACGTCTAGATGATTGAACTCAGTGCAGATACCACAGGTTAAACTGTGGCATAACGTTTTAGCTTGTAGTCACCGGTACTGGCTACAGCCTTGGACTTCCTCGTCCATGTGTTCATTACAGAGAGAGAGAGAACAGTAGTAACGAAGCAGCGACTGATCTGTCGTAGTGGGTGTGACATAAAACACATGTCTGACAGTATAATTACATTTTATAGATTTACTTTTAGCTTAGTTATAACCGCTTACAAGTAAAAACACAAGCGAGTAACTGTTTAAGAACCGGTATAACAAATTCTTAAAAAAAAAAAAAAAAAAAAAAGTTTAAGCATATTTTCGATATGTCCTTAAATGCAACTTTATTATAGGAACGCGATCCAATAAAATAAAGAGGAGCGGTGTCTTTTCCTATACATATGTATATATTTATATTTTTATATGTTAAATGTTTGCTCTAGGATGTACTGTGCGCTACTCACCTTGCCTTGAGACGACGGGTTTGGTGTTTGGAGAGAGGAGGGAAGCGTGACTTTAGTCCGTCTGCTCTCAGTTTTGAAGAACTGAAGTGAGCGGAACTGAAACTTCCGCATATAAGCCAACCCATGCCGCCGCCGGTAGGAGGGTTTACAGCTTCGTCTCTGTGTGTGTGTGGGGGGTGGAGGTGGTGGAGGCAGAGGTTCACTGGGGGCAGAGCGGCTGCTGCAGGCATGGGCTTGCCCATCTGAGCTACAACGCTGCAGGTGAGTTGTAGCTGAGACTGAAACACACAGCAGAGCTAGCAAATTGCTTAAGCTCAAAATGTTAAAACATAAATATTTAGCTTAACTGTTTAGTATCTCAAATTAAATTGGAGACTTAACACAGTGACTGCTAGCTAGTGTTAGCTTCATAGACCCTATGCTAATAGTTAGCTTACGTTCAATTAGCTTAGTTGCTAATAAACTAGCATACCTGAAGTGGTTAACGGTTTTTTGTTTGTTTGTTTTTTACTTTTTAAAAACCTGACAAAAAGCCCATTTTATTTTCTTCAATGTTATCAATCTTAACAGCTTCTTATTTAAACATGACATCCCCACAAATAATTGTTTACTTTTGCAATTTTGACAAAGTTGGCAGCCGTATAATATTATATTAATATAAAATAGCAGTAGTGGATGAACATATTGTATCTACATAATTTAAATATACTCAGACACTAGTACGAGTCTTACCTCCCAAACCTTAATTTTAAATCATAAAAGTCTTATAAAAATGGATTTAAAATATGCAAATATTGATTACACATCAACATAATCTATCAGTGTTCCATGTTACACTACTTATTGGCGTATTATTACTGATGCATCAACGTGCACGCAGCCTTAAAATATTGTATCTGACTAAAAGTGACCTAAAGTTAACTTCTGTATTGTCAGGTTGCTTGATTTACTACGTCAGAATTCATTGTCTTTAAATTATCACATCATGACAGGGGTTTAAAGTCCTAACCTGCTGTAAAGTAACCGTTAAATACCAGTGTTTCCTTCTGAAATATAGTGATTTTGAAAGTAGTATACAATTAACATACTTGGAAAGGAATGTATGAGTACCACAGCTTTGTACTTCAGCAGAGTACTTGAGTTATTTACTAGTTCATTTACATCTCTGATAGACAGAAATAAAAAAGTAGGGAAAATTAGATTAACTCAAATGCCGTAATGTGATAGAGTCACAACAAAATCAGTACTGATAGCCTTGGCCGATATTGATATATATGGGTGAGGAGTCATGCTTCTGGGATTATTTTATTTATTTTTTTCAAATCTGTATTCAAATAAAGTTAAGCCATTTTACATTTCTACACTCCCATGCAAGTTCTTTGTGTCACTAATATAACAGGTGAATATACCTCGGCGTGAATGTACCACTGTGTGCCAAAGATCTTAAAAAAGTATTTGTTCCCCAATGAAAGTCTTTCTGGAACCCTTCAGAATCACATACTATTGACTCTATTAAAACCTTCATTAATTAAGTCTCTTTCAAACATCTTCATTAATATGCTGTATATCTTAAATGGATCATAATGGAAATGAAACATACAAATGTGGCATCTGCCTTGTAATAGACTGAGGCCTAAATCGGTCATTGGAAATGTCCTCATTGGCACTTCTGAGTCAAGGAAAGTCGTTCAAGTGAAGTCGCAAATTGTCAGTGGTGATTGGAATGTATGAGGGCGATACTTTCGCATGATGTTATGAAACAACTGTTTAAACATCTGACGGGGCAGCAGCTTCCCTCCTTGCTTCACTCGACGTTGACGTCATGCTTTCCACTAAATGCCTCCGGTGTTAAGGTCGGACATGTGACATGCCATCCTACTGTACTGTATTTTAAACCGTCAAGAGGGTTTCCGGAAGTTTACAGTGCGGCCTTTGGATTTCACGCAGTCTTTCCCTTTATGTTTGTTCACCTTTCTGTAACTTTGAATGCTGCATATTTTAATTTTATTACTGTAATTAGAGTTTTGCATGTTAGTGTGACATGGCTTTGACGCTTCAGTGGTTATTCAGGTTCAAGTGGGAAAGTGTTGTTCTGCCCTCTTGTGGTCAGAAAAGAAAGTACACGTTTCACAGTTCATAGCCTCAGGGCAGCAATTCGACAGGTTCCTACCTAAACGTTTGTCTCTCATCTTGTCTTTCTTTAGTTATTTTTGTCAGCGACGTTGTCATAAAGTAAACTCAAGGCAGTTTGGTTAAAAAAATAAATAAATAAACAAATGAAAAATACGAGCTCCCTCTTAGAGATCTGTAGGGTACAGGTTGTGCAGCCTCACAAAACTTTGGTCCACAATCCATGATTAACTCCACCCAGAGTAAGCCACCGTTCACACAACAACACTAATGGTGGACAAAGTGTTTTTTTTTTTTTTGTTTTTTTTTTTAGAATACTATGTTAGCATAATCTGGATATCTGAGCAGATAGCATCCGTTAACCAAGGAAATATTTGAGTTTATCATGATCAAAATGACACTACAGTCTATCTGAGATGAATCGTATTTGCATTAACTGACCTATATTGCCGCTAAAAGGCACAACCTGTCCTGAAGACAATCCTTAACTGCTCGCTGCCAGTGTAGCTGCATGATATTAGATGTTTGCTGTCTGCTGCATAGGTCAGCTGTCAATTTCTGTGAGCTACATGTGTGCCATGTCAATATATGGTCACAAACTCATCGGAAGCCCAGCAGCAAAATCTCCCCCTGTGCAATGCTATTGAACCAGTGAAGTATGTACGAACCCTTTATGTAAGGTTGCATTACATACCTTCAGATCATTTGTACATGACTGGCTAAGCATGCCTCTATGGACATCATAGAATTAACGTTCAAAGACAATTCAACAAAGGAGCTTTTTCTTGTGTCTTTGAACTCAAAGGAAGAACTTATTTTAGATGTTGTAAGAGGCATATTTTAGCACAGCGGCACACTGGTAATTAAATCATACATCAAATACTAATGGACTTATAGTCATGTTGGTGTCTCAGGTGGTATCCTGGTTTGAAAAACAACATGGGATATCTATTGAATGTCTTGTCTTTTCCATCTCTTTCTAACCACTCTCAATCTTTGTCTCCTCTAGCTGCTAAAATATACAGAAATGCTGACGGCCATATGAAAAATAAAAGTGGTCTGTGGGATAAAAAAAGAATGACATAACGTGAAATATATCCATCTGCACCCCTAAATGGATTTACACGTAATTATACCAACATGCTATATTTGTTCTGCAGGCTTTCATGCATGATGAATAATGTCTCGTAGTACGGTTGCTCTGGAAAGCATGCTGACATTGCAGGTGCCATAATGCACATATAAAATGCATAGACTCCATTACATTTTTAATTTGCCTGACACCGTATTTCACAATGTATTATGTGTCGGCCGTTGATCACAGTACTTCCTGACACCACTTGCAAATGTAAAACAGTGTAGTAAAGAACAGTTCTTCTGAAATTAAATAATTCAGAATTATTTGCAGTGAGATTGCTAAGAACTGTTTGAAAACTTTATTTCCCATAACAAATACACACATACATATTTAAAGAAGGAAATTAAGCAAAATGCCAGAGATTGTTTTAGCGGCAGTTTTGTTCCTGAGAGCGTGCACCATTAAAATGTAATATTGATCATTCTGATAATGGTATGTAATATGTATCATGACAGATGATAATATAAAGGGTTGAGCGTCTTTATGAACTGCAAAGCTTGGTTGCTGAAATGTGTTGTGTTCACACAGTTTGATTAGCAAAAGGCTTTATGTCAAAAATGTAAACACAGATCCCAAAATAGCGAATGAATGGAAGTCCTAGGTTGTACAAAACCATTTGGCGAAGATTCAAGTTGGGTCAGAAGTGTCTATTTGACATTACATTTGAATGGTTCTTTGGATTAAGTATACAGACGGTCTTTCCAATCGTGACTTGTCTTAACACAAAAGTACTAAAGTGCCTGAAGTAATCTTACAGCGCATATTATTTTTTATAATAATAAAAAAAAAAACTGTGTCATCAATACATTATAAAGCAATTTTCACTATAAACAGAAGTGACATGTTAATAGTGCATTATTGACGGGACATTTACATAAAATACAGAAGTGACAGGATTTTTCGTTTTTAAGCAAGGTTAATAGCTAGCCTTAGTTTAAAGTAAACACATGTATGTTAGCGTCCTCACTAAAAAATAAAAAAATAAAATAAGAAACGTTCCAAAATGTCCTATTTGGCCTCTTTACAAGAAGTTGATGATGAGTCAGTTTGGTTTCAATAATTAATTGTTTGTGATATACAGTTGATTCTTGGCTGTAATGTTTGTGACTCGATTCTCCATTCAGAATTTTGGATCCCATTTATACATCTTTTCATTGTGACAGTTGTCGATGGCACTGAAAGGACCCTTAAATAGAACAAGATGAACATCGTTTTGTGTTCTAACAGCTAGCCTGGATGGAAGAATTGTGTCTCACGACTGTTTGTATACTTTGTCATTAATTATGTATAAGACTGCAGAAACAAAATGGTTTTGATTTCCTGCATGGCTGAGCAGCTTAAACAAAAGTTTTAGTAGCAGTGTAAAAAAAAATTACTTGACTTCCTTGGTCAGACAACTTGTCTCAGTAAAACCTAGCCACATACAATAGATAAGTAAACATATTCAGTATTTAGCTCCCTGGTGTTGGCGAGAGAAATCTTTGCACAGACTCTAAAAGGTGAGTAGAACAGTCCAAGGACTCAAAGTCGAACAACAGTTCAATGCTTTGTGTACCTTGCTTTTCCTCACAGTAGCCGTGGTCAAGTAGGCCTTCCTTTGAGCTGGGTCTGATGCTGGAATTCACACACACAGCATTGTCCATAGAATCTGTGTGGATGAGGATCTGTGACTCATTCTTGTCGTCTTCCTTCTGTTTTTGCTGTGCCTCACTTTTCTCATGCTCTTTCTCTTCCTCATCTTCCTGTTTCTTCTCGTTATTCCAGCTTTCAAGATTCTCCTCCCTTCCCCTTTCCCGGGCTGCTGGCATTACTCTGTTAATGGACTCAGGGAGTAGGTTGTGATTATATCTATTCAGTAAACCTTGCTCTGGAATGGGAGTCTACAACAGAATTCAAATAAAATATAAATACAATCAACATGACATCAGCCTTTTAAAAAGAGGACATATTAGGGCTTCCAAGCTGTTAACTTTGCAACCTTTTGAATCTGTAATAAGCAGCTAATGACGGTGAGCACCTACCTTACCTGTTCTTGGCTTTGGCTTCCCTTTTTCTTGATTTGTTTAGTCAGCAACTGGTATTCTTTTTCCTTTAGAGCTCCAAGTGAATAGCTGGACCTTAAACCGTGGCTCTGGCCAACAGGATCCAGCTCCACATCACTCCAAACCTGCTGCAAGGGATATATACACAAATGAATAAGTACTTATGTCCTGTATTTCAAGGTAAGAACATTACCTAAATGGCTGTACCATGAATCCACGTAACCTTTGGTTTAAAAACTACTGAGACTGCTGTTTATCTAAACTTTAATTTACCGTGTCCAAGCTTCAGACACATTTGGCAAATCAGAGCGTATTTATTCAGGTGCGGAGAATTACATCTGTCATTGCTAAATAGTTCTCCTATTTGAATTACAAATGGCTTCCACAAGGGCTTTTTCGATTTCTAATTTTCATTAAAAAATAAATCATGACTACAAAGTGTCCATTTATTTAAATAGTTCCTATGCAATCCACACTGTATAAAAATCTACATTGAATAATGCATAAGAAAGCAGTGAAGAACCCCTCAAAGCTTGCAGCAGCCAAACTCACTGTGTCGGTTGTTGACATGGAAGAAACTCTGTGAAATTTGGTTTTGGAAACCGATGACTGCCTGCTCAGCATTGAGTCCCTGAAGGAGGACTCACTATGTGACCCTGATATGCAGTCCTTCCTGGGGGGCTGGGCTAGGAAATGTAGACAGGGGACTTTTTCTGCTAGGGTATCCCTGTTGGAGAAAAAATATAGATCTTCCAGCAAAATGTTTATATTCCTTTTTCAACCTTTCATTGGATGGCTACTGACCTGTATTTGGAGTGAATGATGGCGTAGATAAATGGGTTGTAGATGGCCGAAGCCTTGGCTATGACAGCTGGGACAGCTTTGGAATAAGGGTTGAGGACGCTTCCATATCTGAGGAATGTGTTGACAAGAGTTCAGTGTACCTCCGATGTTACTGGTAGCACCTACTGCATAGCATTTCATCACGCTATACTGTAGGTACAGATATTCTATATGAGGTGAAATATGATTCATGATTAATGACAGAAATGGATTAGAAAATGAAATCAAGAGGCTGTTAATCTATTGATGCTGTCAGAGTGTGAAAAGTACTATTGGATTATAGAGCCCAGCTTATCATGCTGTATATTTACCCAGCCCAGGCGATGAGGGTGACACATGCATAGGGCGACCAGGAAAGCACAAACACTATAATGACCACAAAGGCAATCTTGGCCAGCTTCCATTCTGTCTTGATGGACTGCTGCTGGATCAGGGTTGACTTCCTCACCTGAGACCCCAACTTCTCCACATCTCTGTTGGGACAGAGAGGAGGAATAAAGAAATTTCTGTATTCATTTCTTACTATAAACCTTTGGAACAAAGTCAAAGCAGTATTTATAGTATTTAAGACGTAGAAATGAAGCAACAAACTGTCAAAGCTAACCTCACACAGACTACAGTTATGCTGCCTTCTGGCATTATGTTAAGTCAGCCACCAAAGCTGATTAAGTTGACCTCAATGTCAATACTAAGGGTTAATTTTATGGTAATTCCGTTGTGTCCTTCAGAGTACATTAACAGAAGAGCTTACCTGACCTAAATTGTTTGACCCTATAGAATAACATTGCTATATCAGACCACTGTAAGGGTCTAATTCCATCTTGGAGGCTGTCCCTGAAACAGCTGCAGTCATATGCTGAGGGGTGAATTTGGTTCTGGCATCAAATTCAAAATAATCATCAGTACAATTTCTCAGTTTCAACATCTGATATGTTGTATTTGTATCATTTTATATCATTAAATATATGGTTTAAATCATTTGAAAAACATTGTATTCTTTTGATTTGCATTTCACAAATGGATATTTTGGAAATGGATCTGTATCGTAGATTATTTATTTCAACATATCACACTACTATATAAAATTGTCTGCATGCATAATTGCATGATTTTGTGTTATGGTCACCCTTGAATGTTCATTTATTTACCTGCCTGTTTCGCGAATTGCCAGGAACATGCACAGATAACAGTAGGATATAATGCCCAGAGGGATGAAGAAAACAAAGCAGCACAGCATCAACGTGTAGCTTTTATTCGCAGGAGTAGATGTCACATAGTCCCATGTGCAGGAGGTCATCAGGCCCTCTGGTATATATGAACCTTTACAGAAAACACCGTCAAATAAAACATTGTACAAAAGATTGAAAATGATTATTGATGGCTGCTTAAAAAGAATGAGTTGGCAAAGTTAAGATACTTACTCCATCCCAAAAGCGGTGCAAGGCTCCAGGCTAGAGAATAGAGCCACACCACAGTGATAATGATGCAAGTGCGTCTCGTGGAGGTCCACTGTATGGCTTGCAGAGGCTTAGTGATAACAATGTAGCGGTCTATAGAGATGGCCAGAAGGTTTATCATGGAGGTTATTCCAAATAAAGCGCCACAGAAGGCATATATTTTACAGCCTGTGGGGGAAGAAAGCATTTTATTAATATATTTCTAAACACATCAGCGGCAGTAACAAGTTTTAAACTTGCATAATTTCTACGACACAAAAATTCCTCACCTAATACACTGCTCAAAAAACTTAAAGGAACACTTTTAAGACGCATCAGATCGGAATAGGAGGCCACATTGGTTGATAGAAATGAAAATGGTCAACATACAGAGGGCTGAATTCAAAAACACCCTGAAAATCGCAGTGAAAAAAAAAATGGTACTCCGTTGTTTGTATGGCGCTCACCTGCTTGCATGCATGCCTCACAATGTCGGGGCATGCATGACAGAGGGTGTCCTGGGGTATCTCCGGCATCGGATGGACCGAAAGATAATGTCCCAGAGGTGTTCTATTGGATTTAGGTCAGGAGAGTGTGGAGGCCAGTCAATGGTATCAATTCCTTCATCCTCCAATGAACTGTCTGTACACTCTCGCTATATGAGGCTGGGCATTGTCGTGCACCAGGAGGAACCCAGGACTCAATGCACTAGCGTAGGGTCTAACTAGCCTGGGTGCCAGCCGAACTTAGTCCCGCCCACAACATTTTTTGGTCTGGAAGTTCGGTCTGGTGTCGCTCCGTTAAGGTGCAATTATGCTTGAACAGAAACTGTTCGGACCAATCAGATTCTCAGGGCGGGCTTTATACGATGATGGACAGATGATCAACAGTAACGTAACCACGTCACCAAAGAGCGCTTGGGTTGAATTTGTTTACAACAAAGATGGCTGCCGCTGGAGAACTGAGATGTGTAGATTCTGCCATCGAGTCTGTTCTAGAAGATATCGACAGCGCATTAATTTTAAAAGAGGAACAGATAAATGCGATCAAGGCATTTGTTAATCGGAAAGATGTTTTTGCCGTCCTTCGTACGGGATTCGGCAAAAGTTTAATTTATCTGCTGGTTCCGATGTTTTTTTTTTTTTTTTTTTCAAACTTTAACGGACAGTCAAACAAGCTGGCTCTGATGGTCGCTAAGAAGATGGGACACAACATGCGTCGCACACTCCGTTGCTTTGATTGGTTATAGGTCTATCCAATTGAGTGCAGAGGCATTTTCTTTCCTGGTTCGGTTGAAACACGCCCCATAATCACAGCCCTATGGAGCGGTACCAGACTCACATTCTGACTAGAATTGAGTATGGCTACGCCAGGCTAGGGTCTAACAATGGGTCCAAAGATTTCATCCGGTACCTAATTGCCGTCAGGGTACCGTTGTCTAACCTTTAGAGGTGTCTTTGCATGGATATGCCTCCCCAGCCAATCACTGACACATCACCAAACGGGTCATACTGAACAATGTTACAGGCAGCATCATTTTTCTCCATGGCTTCTCCAGATTCTTCCACATCTCTAACGTGCTCAGCTTGAATCTACTCTCATCTGTAAAACACAGGGCGCTAGTGGCGGACCTGCCAGTTCTGGTGTTCAATTGCAAATGCCAATCGAACTCCAAATGCCAGGCAGTGAGCACAGGTCCCGCTAGAGGACATTGTTTAATCAGAGACATTGAGACCAGTGGCTTGCTGGAGGTCATTTTGGGCAGTGCTCATCCTGTTCCTGTGCTGATGGGTTGAAGACCTTCTACAGCCTTGTCCAGCTCTCCTAGAGTAACTGCCTGTCTCCTGGAATCTCCTTTGCGCTCTTGAGATCGTGCTGGGAGACGCAGCAAACCCTCTGGCAATGGCACGTAATGTGCCATCCTGGAAGAGTTGGACTGCCTGTGGAACCTCAGTTGGGTCCAGGTATCACCTCATCCTTCCCGTAATGACACTGACCCTAGCCAAATGTAAAAACTAGTGAAAAACAGAAAAGATGAGGGGAAAAAGTGGCCTCCACCTGTAAAATCATTCCTGTTATAGGGGCTGTCTCATTGTTGCCCCTCTAGTGCACCTCATTAACACCAAAGCAGCTGAAACTGAATAACAACCTGCAACTCTGCTACTTAACTGACCAGATCGATATTCCAGAAGTGTAACTGACTTGATGCTAGATTAAAAACTGTTCTTTTTTTTGAGCAGTGTATATGTTGGGTTGGCATTAAAGGTAGACTAAGCCATTCTGGGCCAGACATCGCTACTCTCAATTCTCCTGCTGCTGGTTGGTAGGAATAGTGTTGGACCGCTCTCTGTGTTTGTTTTTTTTTCCTATTTAGAGAGACAGGGCTGCCTTTGAACACCAGTTTTTTTTTCCTCACATAGGAGGGACATCTAGTGGACCATTGCTAAATCTGATCAAAACTCCGCTCTATTAGGCTTACTCCACCCTTAAATTTTTAGTATTAATAAAAATGTATTCAACACATTTATTAGAGTGCATACAATACAGTGTAAAACGAAATACCTGTTTCACCAAAAATCCAACCCTTGTAAAGGGAATTAATGAAGAAGATGGGTGACTGTGTGATTGCCATGAGGAAGTCACTGACTGCCAGGTTCATGATGAAAAAGTTGGGAGGTGTCCGTAGTTTCTTGTTACTGAAACAAACAACAATTGAAAAATCTCAGAAAAAAGTACTCAGCATGAATCAAAACAATATCATGAACATACATTACACAAAATCAGCTTACAGATCTTATTATCAAGTAACAGAAACTCCTAGAGATCTACTGTACAGACTATGCCAAAAACACAAGCACAGTCATTTTGTGTCAAGTTAAAAATCTATTATGAAAGATTTTGTTTGCCCCAGATTGGTGTTTAGCTTTAGGGCAGGGATTCATACCATGGCCAATCCAATAGGCTATATGTCCAATAAAGCTGTCAGTATTGTACTAACTACGTTGGCGGTACACACAGTTTTGCAGATGCATTGTCTACTGGCTGTAGCTGCCCACTGCCACTTGGTGACATTATAGAAATGTGTGGACGTGTAGGCTACGCTTCACGTTTGTTGTTGTTGGTCCTTTAGTTGGAACCTTTTTATTTATGGAATTAGAACGCTGCCATAAATCGTGCGCGCGCAATGAGACTCGCGCGAGCGCAAATCAAACATCCGCGCGCGCAATGAGACTCGCGCGAGCGCAAATCAAACATCCGCGCGCGCATTTTTGCCCCCCGAGCGCTTTTCCAAGCACTCGCGAGCTATTTTGTAGCTCGCGCGCGCGCAGAGTCCGCTCGCAAAACTTTCCCCTGCTCGCTCGCGAAACTCTCCTCTCCTCGCGCGGAAAACTGTCCCCTGCTCGCGCGCGAGTTATTTCTTTTAGTGGGCGTTTTTGTCAGTGAGGGGGACGGGCCTGGGGGCATGCCAATCACCATTGTATCCCCGAATATAATTGGTTGAGCGTATTGGCCAGTTGAACAGCAGGGTACGGCAACGCTACTAGGACAAACGGGACAAACCACACTTATTCACACTCCAGAACAGAAGGTGGCGGTAATGCACCAAAAAGCTGGTTGCCGAACCGCCATTCAGGTAACGTCAAAGACAGTACCCTGCAAACATTTCATCAACCTTGACGGTAGGTCTAAGGGGCGACCTCTAGCGTGAAACGAGTTTAAAATAGGTCTAGGTCGCGCTTCGACCACAAACCAACTTGATGAAAAAAATAAATGTAGGTCTAGGTTGCACCTCGACCACAAACCAACTAGAAGAAAAAATTAAATTATACAACCAATCGGGTGAGAGCCCTTCTAGCCAATCAGAGGCGGAAAGGGCGGGACCTTCTACTCCAAACCTGGCAGCGGAACGACTGCAGAGAAGCAAGTACGGCACGTACCGAACAGTTTTTTCGGTAAGTTCGTTGACATAAAACATTAGAGACGGTTTATATGTGTTCATATCATAGACTGTAGGTTCATATGCAACTTTCTGTGTTTTAAAAAGTGTCATTGACCGACCGTGCGTTATGTGTTTAACTGTCGAGTGGATTTCAAGCTAGCTGCTCACTCGGCTAACATGAAACAGGGCTCTTCAGTGTGCTTTCTGTCTAATATTCTGATATTTTTGGACTATTGGAGTTTAGAAATCCAGACATAAATCAGTGAAGCACTTATACAGACGAGCTGACATGGAGGTGTCCAGAAAATGCATTTTTTTCCCCAAGATAATTTGAAAATGTTAATTTATCTTCATTAAAAAACAAACAAACAAAAAAAACAATAGTAGCCTAATCTATTGATTAGCTGTTAAAATGTTAATATTCAGTGGATTGTGAACATAAAAATTTGACTCCCAATGCAATGCCTAATTGTCTGCTTTGTTAATCAACAATGTTTCTTCTGTTTAAGATCATGTAATGTTTTTATTTTATCATTATCTGGGACTTTTTGGCCTATGTAAATATAACCAAAAAGCAATTTATGTCTGTTTCATGACTTAACATTCATGTGATGTATGTAGTATGTACGTAGGTGAATTAGATGGTAAAACGGTGTATAATTTTCCAAGATGTGTTTAAGAATTGTTAAGTAATATACTTCAAATGTTTTTCCAGCTTCACATGACAGAGTGAGGATCTCCACTCCAGGTGAAGGAGCCATTGATAGGAGGGAGAGGGGTCCAGAGGAGATCGTGATCGCCTACAAAGTGTTTTTCAACTGTGTGGGTGTTTTTATGTTTATTGCACATACAGCTAAAAATAAAGAGACCACTGCTGCGATTAAATTGGGATTATTCCACTAATGTTGATTTCTAAACTCCTCCTAAGTTTGAAAAGTAGTGTTGTGTTCTAAAATGAATATGAACCTGTTTTCTTTGCATTATACAACGTCTGAAAACACCAGAATTGTTTTGTCATTTTGACCTGTTGCCATTTTCTGCAAATACATGTTCTAAATGATAATATTTTTTTTTCCAATTTGGGAGAAATTTTGTCAGTAGGTTATAGAATGAAACAAAACTGTTCATTTTACTCAAACACATAGCTATGAATAGTAAAACCAGAGGAACTGATCATTTTGAAGTGGTGTCTTAACTTTTTCCAGAGCTGTATGTGTAAGAATCATGTTGGTCTGATTAGTTTTTAGTTTTTCAAGTGTTCTGATTGTTTGTGTAATAAAACTTTAAAGAAATTGCACTTTTGTGTTGTCAAACTTATAATTTCCCCCCAAAGGTAGGTTCTGTTAATACATTGTATTTATATAAATGTGTTTATTTATAGCAAAAAATATTTTTAATATCATTTATTATTCATTAAATGTATTATCTATATGTAAACACTAATTGTTACAGTTAATCAGTCAGTTTGAACAGATAACATTTCGACGTTGAACAAACGTTAAAACGACGTCGAGACCTAGACGCAGCCAGGGGCTTTAAAAGTAATGCTGAAATGCAGGTTGAAAAGACGTCAGATCGCAACGTCAACATCTTCTCTACCTGCATTTGTCAACCTCTTTTTAACTTCACTGCAGAAACAACATCTAAAACTCGACACATACAGCTGTAAATATATATCAGAATATTTACTGGATCGTTTTTAGAAGGTGAATAATGCGCGCTTAGAAGACATCTGTGTTACAACGGGACGTTGTTTATGACCGTTAAAAAGACGTCGAGGTTGCAACGCGACGTCGTTTCAATTTGCCTTTCAGCATTACTTTTAGACCTCCTGGCGACGTGTACGTTTAGACGTTGTTTCAGCGTTTATTAGACGTCGAAATGTTTGCAGGGTTGTGTCTCTTAAAAAGAGTGTCCATGGGCATCTTTGCCTTAATAAGATTTTAATAAGAAATAGCCTACTATATTTTGACACACATCTGCATCTGGACCATACGTCTATATACTGCTCTCATATCGAGAGTTGCTGACGCCTATATAAACTACAGGCCTTCTATCTTTTTTATTTATTTTTAGGATTTTTTAACATTACGTTTATAATTTTCAGGGAGAAAGAAGTAGTCTAAATCGAGAATATGAACAAAACAGTTTTACCAAAATAAAAAATGTCGTTGTGCAACAGAATCCAAGTTACAAAAAATGATCAGCATTTTATCAGATTAATGTCGACGATGGAGGGAAGGAAAGACAGCACTCAGTCAAACATACTGAAGTTCATTGCTCTGTGTGACATTTTGCAAACTTTCAAGTCAAGACACCAAATCACAATACATGTCATTCAGGCATTCGGGGCTGTGTGGTTTGTCCCGTTTGTCCTAGTAGCGTTGCCGTACCCTGCTGTTCAACTGGCCAATACGCTCAACCAATTATATTCGGGGATACAATGGTGATTGGCATGCCCCCAGGCCCGTCCCCCTCACTGACAAAAACGCCCACTAAAAGAAATAACTCGCGCGCGAGCAGGGGACAGTTTTCCGCGCGAGGAGAGGAGAGTTTCGCGAGCGAGCAGGGGAAAGTTTTGCGAGCGGACTCTGCGCGCGCGCGAGCTACAAAATAGCTCGCGAGTGCTTGGAAAAGCGCTCGGGGGGCAAAAATGCGCGCGCGGATGTTTGATTTGCGCTCGCGCGAGTCTCATTGCGCGCGCGGATGTTTGATTTCCGCTCGCGCGAGTCTCATTGCGCCGCGCACGATTTATGGCAGCGTTCTAATTCCATACTTATTGGTGAAACTGAGTGTCATAGCAAAGTGAAAGCCAGATGTTAATATGTAGCCATTGTATGTGCCTCTCTTGTTTGTGCCGCTTCTTTTTTCAGTCTTTCAATTAGCCTTAGACCTACACATAGGAAATGTAGCCTGTATGTTGAATGCCCATAATCCTATAATACAAACAGACACCAACACAGAGCAGTGAATCACCGGAAACGCTGTCATCCTTCTGAAATCCGTGTTAGTTTTAAAAATACAGTTGTGATGTTGCTCTTTTAAATCAAGGTCATATCAAAGACTGATTAGAACTGCGACCTTGCAGCTCTTAGCAGGGGAATCGCAAGCTCACTGAACACTGTTCTATTATCCCGTTCTGTTCAAATGGAGTACAAGCACTGCTTCAATGCCAATGGATTTTCCAACTCCCCTGTTGGCTCATTGTGGCAAGCAAAACCTTTTAGTCAACAATTGAAAAGAGACAATGACAGCGATGACAGCAGTGTTAGAAGTGGTACCGAATACGGGTCAGTTAAGAGCCTGCAAGTCAACTCAAAAGGTCAGAAATCCATTTATAAAAATTGATAATGCATTGTTAGGAAGGCAACATTACTAACATTATCATTACTTCATTTACTATAGCTTTTTTCTTCCTATGAAATTATCTTACACTGCAGCTATTAGTTAACAAGAAGATTATTTTATAAGGTTATATATTACTAGCCATCCAATGCCTTTTCATGAAAACCAGTGGTACTCAACAGTAATGAGCTTGGATACTGGCAGCCCATATAATGGCAGGCAATGCAGGCTTCAAAATATTAAAAACTCTAACAGCCTTTGATGTCTTTCCTCTGTAAGGCGTCACTGTAATATATGTCAGTGAGCATTTTACTCTCACATTTATTACATTCTATTTTTACTGTCACGTAAATGTATGGGCAGACACAGGATGAATATTCCCGCTGAATCGACAGCAACAATGTTAAATGCTTCCTTGCCTTGCACACCTACTTTTAGGACTGGTAATTGTGTGTGTGTGTGTGTGTGTATATATATATATATATATTTGCTTGACATCAGCTCCAATATCTTGAGGGGCCTATGGGCATTGTCCTCCTGTTTTGGCCATTCACTGTAAAAAGATTAAAAAGCACAAATGCTCCACAGGCGGACAAGGTAGAGTGTATTTGCGTGTACTAAACAAGTGTGACTGGAGTAGAGATTGAGTGGCGCCACGTTTGAGATAGCTTTGTATAGTTGTACATTCACAGACCTTAATGCAAAAAACATGTCAGGCCAATAGTTCGATCTGACGCTTGGTTCTTGTCTGCATTCAGATGTATACTGTATACTATATACCCAGGAGTAGCCATAGTGTCTATACTGTATTCACTAGTATACAATATACTGTATGAAGCATTCACTTGAGAGTCAAATGTGTTTTTGTCATATGGTTTAAAGGACTGAATGATGGGGAAAATATCAAATGAACATCTGAGTTGTTTATTAATTCTAAAGCTGTGTTTAATGTACAGAGGATTTTGCCCAAATCACATTTGCTTGCCAGAAGGAAAAAACAAGTATATTAACAACTTATAAATTGATGAAACAAGACAATTTATGAATTCTCTGACTTGGGAACTGCAATCAGTGTCTATTTATAGACCTTTGTCCATTCCGTTATTAATCAATTATTAATCAAGTTCTCATACATGTGCCTAAATACTTTGCAAACTCCAGGAGTTTTATCAGCTGTGTTGGAACGTGCATGCACACGCTCGCGGTCACAACCACCCAGACAATTGTTGCTCCCAGCAATGTCAGATCTAAGTCAGACATTGTCATTCAACAGCCAGGCAGCTCTCTTCCTCAGATATTAACACCAACTGATCTTTGGTTCCTCCTAGGCTTTAAACTAATGAGGTGGTGAAGGTGTCATGTCAATATAGTGGATATACTCTATAATGGGCCACATAGTAGTTGATTGGATTACTCAGTCTACTGTTATTGAAGCCTCCTTACCTTCTATATGTGGACTAGGTGGCAGCAAAGCATTGACTGTATGTAAATAAGGGGGTAGCTGACTAAAATATTGAATTTGTGCATTGATTTATCCGGTAATGTTAGAAAATCACTGAGCTGTGTCCTGGTATTGAATGCCTGCAGGCAGCTCTCAAGACCCTTATGTGCTTGTGGCATCGGCACTTCCTCATGCAAGAGTAAACAGTGTTTTAAATATCTGCAACTTGAAACGTTGCACTTTACTAGGTCAAAACTGAATCACGTGAAGTGCTTGACTTTTTAATAGTCTCTCAAAAGAGCCACACTTACCACCATTCATTTAGTGTAAAGCTAGTAACTGTTTTATTCACTAAAGCAGATAGATATATTCCAGATGGGCTATTTTGATAAATGTAATGTTTCACCAAAGGAGCTGTTTCATGTGTGTTCTGATTCACAAAACAGTCCTCATTCCAACAGCTTCTATGAATTGACTTGTTTTGTTCTAGCAGAACACTAAACACTAGGAAACTGTGCTCTCACAGTCCAACTGTGTGCTCGCTCCCGGCTTCCAAGAATCTGTTCTCAGGACCAGTTCACATGCAGAAATGTGATTGAGGCATGTTGCTGTGTCAAATATACAAAGGTGCACTGAATATTTTTAACTGAATATAAGCATTACATGTAATATTATTGATAATGCATTCATAAAATGTTCGTTTGGATCCAAATCTATTCAGTCAAGAAATTAAAATAAGAGTATAATGCAAATATTTATCCATACCTAACATAGTAATGTGTTAGTGTTCAACCAGTTAGTGAAGAAAAGTCCACTAAAATCTTCTCTGCTAAATTTTCAGTGACACACACTGTGCTTCATTATGATTTACAGTAGTAGCAAAAAAAAAAAAAAAGTATATATATATATATATATATATATATATATGTAATCTTCCTGGAATTCACTGACATTTGCCCATCTGTCTCAGAAAAAAACACTCGGCCTACTAAGAGTGATTCATGTTGAAGGGGATATGGTCAAAATAAGCATAAAATCTAAAATGTGCAGCAATTACAAAATAATTATGGCTGAAGTGGTAACAGCTGAAGTGGTGTAATTATACCCACAGCGAGGCAATTTAAACAGCAGCATCAATGAAAAAACAAGCAATTCACGGATCAAGAAGGCACATCTCAAAAGTGTACAAAGGCAATACGTCACGACGGCCAACAAAGCATAAAAAGCAGTGCTGCCAATTTTGAAAGAAAGGGAATAAAATGTGTTTTACTTTGAGCATGGACAAACATACTCTGCATGCGTGATGATCCAGAATATGAGGAGGTAATTCAAATAAGCTCTCCCCCCGAACAAAACAAAATTTGATTTCACAGAATACATGTTTTATTTTAATATTTTTTGATTGATTGATGCACATTGAGGAGTAGTCACTGTGAACTCATATCCCCTCTTCTCTGATAAACATGAGAATAAGGCAGCTGAAACTGTAAAAAGGCTAAAACAATGCCATTAAACTGCCATTAAACTACTACCTAATAATAGGTAATAGTCATCTGGAACCGCCTACATCCAGACTTCAGATAATAATCAAAAGCTACGGTAATCAAACCAAGCAATAAGATGAAATAAGTTTCGGATTGTAATAAAAAATCACCTTAACCCCTTCACACCTGGTGTCGCGAATTCGCAACGCACTGTTTCCGCTCAGACTGCAGCCGAAATAATGCATGTAATACTCCAATGTCGGTTTGTGCACATTCAAAAAATTCCTCGGAACCTTTTGCAAGCACTAGTTTCTCGTAGGACCGGTAGGAGTGGTAAGCAAAAACACAAATAATTAATTTCTTTATATAATTGAAAAATCAATTCAGGCGTTAAGGGGTTAACAAAGCTTCAGATAGACGTCAAATTCAGATTCACATTCTTTGCCATTACTTACCAGAAGAAGGCGTACATGACTAATGCGTTCCCAGTTACTCCCACTGCTCCAATCACGAAGACAAAAAAGGCAACGATGTAGTGAGCGTGGTCCTGGACATCCACTTGACGGTAGAATCCGCGGTCCACGTCCATTTCTGTGCAAACAACCACACAGAGGTCAGCATTCGAGAGTCAGCCTTTGTGAACAGCGGTAATATGTCATTCTTCTTCCCTGCCTCGCTGACCTGCTAACCTCTCCTTGTGTAAAAGTACTTACATGATCAGCAACTAAAGTATCTGGAGGCAAAGAATATATACGATGACATGATAGCACATGGCATGCGTCTGCAACACTGCACATATAGTTCGTATTTCTTCATGTCAACATATTATTTAGTTGAGTCTTTTAAATCACGTGAATTTATTTCCTTAAGTTCCTCAGGTTGTGGAAAAATCGTAGATCGGGGCTCACATTTTAAACATAAACACTATTTAGACCTGACCCCACATTTCTTCTCAGTAGATCTTTTGAAACTTGAAGTTTATCAAAATTGGGCGTTGTACATGTGAATTCTAAGGAAAGGTCAAGTCTGTTCTTGCCAGTATTGTATTGCCTCCATTATTGAACACTATGTCTGTTTGGTTGGTTGGAGAGTAGAAACTTTCTTGTCTGAATACGGAGAAGTACGGAGGATCGAGACTGCCAAAAATATATAAATTAAAATATTAAAAAAATATATATATGATAAATTAATGAATGCACCAAAATAATATTAAAAATAAAAATTATAAAATGTGACATATGTTAATTGATGTTTCTCTTTTAATCTGCTTCTTTATATACATTTACAATTAAATGTGACAGTAAATGCTAAGAGATGTTCTTGTCAGAATACGGAGAAGTACGGAGAATCGAGACTGCCAAAAATATATAAATTAAAATTGAAATAATAAAAAAAAAATATGATGAATTAATGAATGCACCAAAATAATATTATAAATAAAAATAAAATTATAAAATGTGACATACGAAAACTGATGTTTCTCTTTTAATCTGCTTCTTTATTTATATACCTTTACGATTAAATGTAACAGTAAATGCTAAGAGAAATACTAGTTTATGTTTTAATATATAAATTAATCAATGCCTGTCGAGTGTAATTAGATTTGATTTTGGCAGTTCCAGTTGAATATTGACATTCCCTCTGAACCACCATGAGGTTCAGGATTGTGGCCAAGTCAAAATTACAATAGTCCAAATAGCTGCTTAATCAAGAAGAGACGCTCGTCAACCTCAGGTCTATTTTTAGTCCTAAATATATCTGCTGAACATCTGATGAACATTAGCACTGACTTTGTGAGCACATTACATGGTAGAGTCAGCTTTTAGCTCAGACCCCCCTAAGGACCAAGCAATTTACAGCTTTACAGAGCTGCTGTCAGGAGCCAGGTGAACAACTGATTGTGGTGCTAAAAATATTTGCAGTGAGAATGTGTGCTCCTCAAACATAAAAGATGAAAGAGAAGGCAATAAAAAAATCCATCCAATCTTATTTTATTATTTATTTATTTGTTTCTTTTGCCAATCAGCCATCTAGTACCAGGACTTTTTAACCTTGTTTAACATTTTCAGCTGTAAAGTCTTCGACCTATGCTTCAGTGACAAGAGAATTCCTGGGCAGTGTAACTCCTTTATAAAGTCTGATTTATATAATACTTCCATCTTTTCTCCAAATTCAAATCCATGCTACACTTTTTTGGACTAAAATGCCTCCCAAAAGTTTTCCAGTTCACCTCAAACGCTCCCCATGACAGATTATGAGAGAGTGTACAGTTTTCAGCATTTTCTTTTTTTTTTTTGTTGATGAAGTACATGTGTTATAGCTTATAGAATCAGAAGGATTACGGCAGTCAGGGCATTTTAAATCAACTATTAACGCTTGCAGACTGTGACATCAGTTAGTATTAATCACGATAAGAGTTGAAGAGCTGTGAAGCTGCTACGGTCATTCTGGTTAGAGAGCAGGTCCTCACTCAGTATTATTGAACTGATGTGCTCTGACAGTTTTTCAGAGATCATTTTTAGAACAGCCAGCAAGTGCCAGAGGAGATTTTGTTGTAAACAATAATAATGAAGCTTGATTTACGAAAAAAAAGAATGTCAGCCTGGGAAGCAAGATGTAAAGAGATGTACAATAATATCTTTCAATCTGTCCGAAATGACTCATGATTGCCGTGCTGTCGATAATGAATATTTATCACGTGGAATATGTCGAGGAATGTTTGATGATGCAAATGACGACATGGACTTTGCTGTTCCGATGCGGCAAGTGATTCTAAGAGGTCTTTTTTAATGTGATGGAATAAAATGTGCACACACAATATTAACTGCATTTATCCTACATTAACCCACTTCCTTGGCATGTGTTAGGTGCCCTTGCAACACAGTTGCTCTCCGCTACACGAGTTTATGGAAATGCTGTTAAACATGAATTTCACTACTAATATGTTAAGACTCTCATCTGCTGTTGATTGATGGCGGTGGCGGTTTGCATAATCCATGAGGGCATTGCCGGTCATGACTCATAACACATGCACAGAAATGTTAGCATGTATGTCTTTGTGTTTGATTAAGCAAAATGTTGTATTTTGGCTTAAGAAACGTTAATACACCAGCAAAGACACCTATATCGCAGCTCAGTGTGCGCGCTACACGTGGACATGCGGTATGTCAGGTTCACACAGTGAGCTCTTGCTGTGCTCAGTGAAGCCGTGTGCGTCATAGGAACTCTCAATCACCTCTTACTTCCCCACTTTAGATAGGCCTCAGAGCATTTTTTCATACGGAAGGATAGAGTCACGTGAGTCAAATGCGTCGTCCGATCAATGCGACGGGGTTGACGCTAAAGGTGAAATGTACCTCATACCTTCTCTCATGAAGGTTTCAGACAGGTGCTTGTGCGTGTTCAATCAGAAATTGCTAATGCGAAGTTCATGGAAAGCAAATGGATCATTGGCCGCATTGTTTAGAGTAAATCGTTTAAATTCTTGTCCTGTTAAGTGGATATTAAGATACAATCAAATCATTAAAAAAAAGCATAGTTTGAGATAAGTCAAATAAATTCTGTTGCCCACAGACCAAAGATCATATGTGAGGACGATCAGTTTTTAATTAAGCCTACCCTCTAAAGTTGATGATCATTAAATATACATTCATGGTTCCAGCATCAGGGGATCAAACTCCCTTCTGAGAGTAGCTAATATACTGTATACTGCACATGCTCAGCTTGAGGTCATATAAATTAATAGCCAATTAAGAATTATTTACAGTATATGTATAATTATGATATAAAGACAAATAAGACCTTAGTATTTCTTACCACCTTAAGTTATACCATTAATTATACTATTAAACTGATATAACAGGAAAGCTGTAATAAATATATATAGATATATACAATTGCTGAGCTAAAACAACCTAATATACACTTATTAATATAAACACATAGTTCAAAACAGTTTTCTTATGACATTTGCTCAATGTATTTACTCTAAAACATTGTATGCTTTATTTACTTGCATGCAACAGAAAAAAAAAAAATACAGAAGGGAGTTAACTTGTCGCACATGAATAAAGTTATTATATTCACAAAGAATTACTGTACCTTGTCCAGAAAGTGCACACCCCCTTTCCTTTTCACGTCAACTCTTTGCTGATGAGCTCTGGAAGAGGATCAGAGACGGTGGTCAGCATGTAATGGTGAAAAAGCCACCCGGTTTAAATGGATACAGTTGAAGACCTCTAATCTCTCAGATGTCAGATGCAAATGCTCTGACACAGTGCAGGAATAGTAGGCTGCCGCTGCTGTCAGTGCTTGAATGAAGACGAGCGCGCACAGAAAGACAGAAAGCAGGCGGCAGCACACTGACCCATCCCCCTGCTAGCTACTCATCACACACACAGTCCTCTTACGGCACAATGCATCGATCAAGCCAGTGTGTGGTGTGCGCATGAGGACGTGCATTTGCTATTGTTATGTGGGGAGGCTTGTCTGATCACATTAAAGACGTTTCAAGTAACAACTGTAAAATCTAAACTCCTGTACACTTCTGATATACTTGTAGAAAGAGAATGGGCTTGATTAGCTAAACATTTTTTTAACACCTGTTGCATGTTGCACACTTAATTAAATTCCGTGTTGTTGTTCTCATTGATTTCTGTGTGTTTAATAACTATTGCCAGTGGCTGTATGACAACACTAGATGCAAAGCTGTTTACATGGGAGGTGAGAAAGTGACACAGCCCAGCTGCTGCTGCTGCTGCTGCTGCTGCATGCCACAGGGCGCATTGAGAATTGCGGAAAGTCTTGTGGTTTTGAGAAGCACCAAAACCTTTCACAAAGTATCATACTTGTTTGCTGCTCATCCTTGTGTGAGGAGAATCGCGAGAAAAGCACTCAGATAAAAGCCTCCCAATGTTTATCATCTCATGCACAAGTGAGCAGGCAGCTGCAGCACATCCCTTTGCCCTTAATATTTCCCTTTTCTACAATGATTCTTTGTGAAGATTCAGTCTGGATACCTTGCAGCAGGAGGAGGATAAGCCCTTACACTTCTGGGTCACTGCACTTCCAAGGGAAAGAGACCTATCAATATGTGCTAGTTTCCAACCAGTTAGCTTCACTGTAACAAATCCTGATGTAGTATGTGGGTTATTTCATACATTTGTGTTGATTTGTTTTTCCATGTTTCCCATTTTTATTGCTTTTGTTCAGTGATTTGCGGGGTCAAAAGGATGAAGTTGTGATGACCAGCTGATTCACTTGGAGGGTATTTAGCATCATGTGTACAAGGCTTAACTGTTATCTGTATATAGCTCAGACAAAGAGAGCTTTCAGCAAGGCTGTATGCTTTGTCACGAAATGAATGAAACCTGAAATATTTCCAAGAGGAAAATATACAGAAGGTCAACTCTGAGTTTTTTAGTTCGATACAGTCTGGTAGAGAGAAAGAAAACAATCACTGAAGGTTCTTGAAGCGTCCTTAGCCATGTCCTAACTGACCATAGTAAGCCCTTTTCACAGTTTTTGTCTGGCCTCCATAGTATGGGGGAAGGATGGTGCGGTTAAATAGTGGAGGATGTGAGAATCACTCACACTAACCCTGTGTGGATCACAGACTGTATAAATATGGACAATATGTCCCCACTTCCTTACATTGGACAAACTGACGCTATTTTCCAGGGGATACGGGCGGTGGCACCTTGTGAGTTTGAAGCCAGAGTCTGCCCAGTACGGTCCGAGAGTGATATTAATGATTGGACCGCACTTCTACCTTGAAAAATTCATTATTTGACATGTATTTTAGCGTTTTAGTTCGACCCAAGTCCCATCCACTAACATGGAGGAGGTGGAGCTTATGACCTATACTGCATCCAGTCACCAGGGGGAGCTCTACTTGCTTTGGCTTCACTTTTGAGGAGCAATTCTGTCGTCCATCTTCATACAGTCTGTGGTATGGACCAGTAAGACGTTATCAACCCAGATGGTATTAAAATAGGAATACTGGTGATATATGGTCCACAGACCAGCATGTCTGTGAAGGTTCTCAGTCATAGACCAGCACATACCAGTGTGAGTTGTTCAGACTGCTCTTTGTTGGTTTCTTTTGCTTGGGGTGAGCCCATCACAACAATCAACTGTCCAATTACTGTCAAAATGGTCTGTCACCTCTGTCACTCCGTTTGAGGTGTGAAATGGGCAAATGCATCCTGCAGAATACGTTTCATAAAAGAGCTTGGACTTGGAGTATTTGTCTGCCTGAGGTTTGAGAGACAGGCGGCGATCTGGGTGGAAAGTCGAAACAGATAAACATGTTGTGTCTAGCAGTACAGTTTTCTAATCCCTGCAGTGCTGTTTTGATACACTGACAGTTGCCCTGTTTTTTGTCACTGTTCAAAGCCAAAATACAGAAATGGATTAAATCTAGGAAGAATCTTTCTTTTCATTTTGCACTAGCACACTTTTTCCAACACATAAATGTTGTACCCTGATTTTTGTTCAGAATCCTCGCACGTTGATTTTATGGATGATATCGTTATATTTACAACTGATTTCTGGAGCTATTGTTACTGACAAAGATCCTCTGCGTAGTGGCCATGCAGATTTGTTGTAAAATTTTAACCAAGTTCAGTCCACTTTGGTAAATCTTTTACTGCTCATGTACTAGCTCGACTGGACAGCATTATAGTTTTTATTTTAGGTTAACAGTTAAACAAAGCAATGCCCGAGGAATCTAGTAAGACGAGATGTCCATAACAATCCCACACTCAAGGATGGCAGAAATCCCGCGAATGTCCACTGGCTATGTAAAATGCCACTTGTCCTTGTGAGGAAGTGGAGTGTCTAAACTCTGTGTTTCCATTGCAAGAACTTAACCATGAACTAGGCACCCTTTTAAGGTCCACCACGAGTGCCTACTTTACTTGAACATTAAGTTGAACATTACTTATTGGTCGAGTATTCACAGCATTTTGTGCCTGATGGCGTCAGTCAACAATACTCGCAAAAGCTTGTAAAATCTGTTTGGTTAGTTTCAGAATTATATCCACTTTGAATCTTCTGTGCTAATGCTGCCTGTCATTTCCATGGTTGACTCAATGACCCAAGTAGTAAAGTAGTAAATCCAGATCAGCACCGCTTGATCACGCTATGCTTGCAGAGTTGCAGTGTCCATCATGTTCTGGATCTCCTTCTCCTTCTTCTCCACTAGGCTGCGATCTAATGAGGTTCAATGCATAGTGAGGTGAAGTGTGGACTGGTTGGGAAGATTTGTGAATTCTAAGGGATCGAAATTGATAGGGCTACAGGACAGAAGTTGTTCATGTAGAGGATGGCTATAATGATGGCACTCATCAGGCAGATGGGCCTCACTACTTAGTTGAGCAAAATACAGATGATGTCTCCATAAGCCATGTCACAAGGGCAGTGTGTCCTTGTTGCTGAAGTGACTATTGAGCCTCTTTGCCTTCCCGGTGCCCTAGGACAGGCTGTTTTTGGCCACTCTGTCTGCTGCTTAGACACCGAATGTGAAGGCACTACCCTTGATCATTAACAGCATGTGTACTTCTCCAGTCAACCCCTGTATACGCTCACGCACTCTGTGCACTTGCTTATGATGACTCATGTCTCTGTCTATTCCCCCAAGTCAGTACAGCTGTCACGTGTCACTACCTCCTTGAAAACGTCCCACTGTGTGTACTCCAAACTGTCCTGCAGTGCTAGGCTTGCTTTTTCTGACTTCTTTGAGGACTGTTTTTACTCGTTGGTATGCAGGCATGGGCACAGTGGTTCAGTGATCGGAGCTGCTTATGTGAGGAATGGGTGCAGCTCATTTGATTTTTCCACAGTAGCAAAGTTCACATGTTGGTCAAATTTTGCAAAGCCATTTTGGGATTTGTCTTGTTGAGCTACTGCAACAATAAAGACTTTATGATGGTGTCCCGTCTTTTACTCGCTGGTGCAGTCCTAAGTTCTGCGGAAGCCTAGTCATATGTGCTATTCACCAAGTCTGAACCATAGAAAAGGGTAGACAGAAGAGGGTTGTGGTGTATTGCACTGTGTGGCTTTCAGGTTTAAGGGGAGTTATGGTTGTCGTTGCAAAATACACCATACAGTACCCATCTGCAGTACTCTTTTTTTATTTATATTTTTTTATGGGGCACCAAAAAATTGCTTGGTTTGCTTGTCCTAATGGTGTGCCCTAGAGTCCCCTTCAAATTAGCACTCAAAGGTACATAAACTGTTAATAATGGCCATATTATAGGGTTGGCTTTTCACAGTCATTAATTCCAGCGAGCAGTGTTTGGCAACCATCCTGGCGCTTCTGCATCACAAATTATTGGTGTAAACAGCCAAACCATCACACTGGAGGATATCAGATAGATTTTAACCTTTACTAAACAAATGCAATACTTGCAAATAGAGATGTCCTTGTAAAGTTTGTTTGCCCTCTGATCCGTCCCCAATCCTTTAATATTGAGTATCAACCGATCCGAGTCCCAATCCAATCTTAAATAAACACAGTTTGCTACCACATTAAGTACAATAAATAGGGCTTAATCCAAACACCTGTTGTAAAGTTTCGGTAGAGCTGTAGCTGACATGTAGTGTCAGGAGGGTAGCTCGTACCTTGACTCCAGAAGCTCCAAGCTTTAGGAATGGGCTGCCATGAACAAAACCCTCTGTTTTGGTTCATGGCAAACCTACAAAAAAAATCCCTGGATCGGCAAGATGCCAATCGAGACATCCCTACTTCTAACACATGCGTGAACATGGAAAGCTTGGTAGGAATCTGAAGTGTAGCTGCACCGCTTGCAAATCACCTGACTGTTGTCATGGCCTCATCTGTTCAAGTGGGATTTTTTTTTCTGCCTCATTTGCTTACTCCATATGGCCTTCTGTAGGAAGTTAACTCAAAGCACATGCATCTTAAAAATAGATTAGTGTCTCACCACATGATTAATGGTAAATGAATGACTAGTCGACTTCACAGACTGATGAAGTCTGTTCCACTGTTCTTAAATTGATGATTTAATCTATTTTTTTTGTCATTATTATTACTTAACTCTCAGCATCAGCAGCAGTGAGACAGTGGATGGCTAGAGGCCTGTTCCGAATCCACGGCCGTCATTAGGAGAAAAGTATTATCTAATGGCACGGCGGATCAACTACTCATTTATATTAAGGGCCTCTGCAGACCTGTCTGTATGGATTACTACAGATTTGGTTAGCAACTCACAGGAATGAGAGATTATGAATAAAGCTAACCTCTGTGACATAGTGAACTCTGTCAGAGGCTGTGACAAGAGCTTTGCCGAGACATTAATGAATAATAGCTATTGGTTCTATTACTCAATGGCATTTACATTGACGATCGTATAGCCCATGAGAATACCCTAAGGCTTTTATAAATATTTTAATAACACAGCTGCGCAAGACACTTCATTACAGCGATGACTGACAGCATACATCTATTCTTTTCTGCACAAGAGAGTATAATTGACCATGGCTTTATTGTGCAGACATGAAAACATGATCGTCTCATACAATATAAAGAACAATAGTTACACTGTGGACTCCACTGAGCTCCATAGTAACCGTTGGGGCTTTTCGAGGTTGCATTGAATTGTAATATATTAGCAGGTGTACAGATCTTGCAGAAAAATATTTTGAAAACTATATCCGCATCAACCAGTGGCAGGGTTAAATTTGTCGTCTAAAAGACTTGAAGTCAACAAACCCTGCGGACATGTGAGGTGAAACTGAGGTGATGACGGCACATCAGACGTTGTCCGGGTAATGAATCAAGACATAAAATGCTAAGCTTCCCTCACCTCGCACATCTGCAGGTCATGCTTTATCCCTTCATAGTTTGTGAGCGTTTTTGCACACCTCGCTGTTTCCCCTTTAGTGATGTATTTGCTCCATGTCCTCTTCCTCTTCCTCTTCCTGTTCTCTATTGCCGTGCCATTGTTTCACGCAGATTTGTTTGTAACAAGAGCGAGGTCCCCGCAGACCTGCTGCACTTTCTCTGTAACAAATTTATGTCTGAGTGGCACGAGTCAGGATCCAAATAAACTAAAATAAAATTTACTTACCCATATATCTTCTGTGTAATTTGTATTCCTTCGGGAGATATTTAGATCAGCGTGTATCCATGTAGTGGGAGTGAATGGGGCACCGAAACTCAGCCTCTAAATAACACATTATCTGCCGCGAAACTCGTTTATTTCACCAATATTTTGTTATCGTACAATAGTGCTATTCCCCGTTGAGTCCGGAGTTAGCTGTTGTCATCATATGGGGCCTGGATGATGTCATCTCTGAGCGCCGCGCACACCCGCGACGGTCGGCTTGTTTACCTGTAATTTGCTACTGCCAGTTTTTTTGCAACATGGCTGAATATTTTTCCGATTCTGAGGTTGTTGGCAAACCATGTAGGTCAATCTACAGACCCCGGATAATGATAACAGCTAACTCCGGACTCAACAGGAATAGCACTAGCGTATCATTACAAAATATTGGTAAAATGAACGGGTTTCGCGGCAGATAATGCGTTATTTAGAGGCTGCGTTTCGGTGCCCCAGTCACTCCCACTACATGGATATACGCTGATCTAATTATCTCCCAAATGAATACAAATTACACAAAAGTTATATGGGTGAGTAAATGACCGTATTTTATGCCAGAAATAAGGTCCAGGTTGCAAAAAAACAGTAGTTCCCCTTTAAGCTGCCCTTTACTATGTCAGTCCACAAACACTGTGGGTAAGTAGAGCCTCATCCATGTACCCAGCAACAACAGTGAGGCTATCTGCCTGTTACTTTGTCCAACTTCACAGACAGACAAACTAACAATGACCTCCTTTCTGTCCCAGTGTATAAAAACATGTAGAATTTTAGTTTGATTTCTCACAACTTCACCAAATTGAGGAAGCCCTTTCTTTGGTGGGTATGACATACACTGTAAAGGAAATCCACTGCTTTAAGTAGCAATCTTAAATTTCATCTAAGGTTAAACAAGTTTCTTCTGACATTTGTTTTGCAGCCACCAGAGGGCGACATTTAGATCCTTGTGAGAGAAAAAGAGCTACTGTATTAGGAGGTATAGATTGCCTCCTGTATTTTATTTCTGTGCATTTTCAAAACACCACTTGCACAGCTCATTTTGTAATTATTCAGTAGTTGATCGCATTTATATTTAAAAGCAAGTGGACGATAGACTAATTACTGGCAACTTTATGAATGTATGAATACATTAACAGCATTTTATAATGGCCTTTGGTCTGCTCCTCAGACTGTCTTTCTACTGAAAACCAAGCACTTTTTTAAAGTTATTAAGTTATTTTTA
The DNA here is from genome assembly GCF_963514085.1 of Chelon labrosus. Classification (NCBI taxonomy): domain Eukaryota; kingdom Metazoa; phylum Chordata; class Actinopteri; order Mugiliformes; family Mugilidae; genus Chelon; species Chelon labrosus. The sequence continues at coordinate 13,765,930 of NC_140355.1, forward strand.
ATTATGATAAATATCACAAATATACAGCATACTGTATTTAACTTTGACTTAATGGTATGGTATATTTTGAAGTGATAAATGTCATTTTTGCCACATACCCATATGTACCAAGTCGTTAGGGACACTAGTGATAATAAATTCATTCTAATATAGTATTCCTGCCCTAAATATTATCTTAATGACTGTTATAATGTTCACTTTATGTTGAAACTGTATCAGAAAGGTGATAGTTGACAGTTTTGAGGCTTTAGAGGATGTGGATTGTGGTGCTGTTGGAAATTGGATTGAATTACACTTAAAAGTGTTATTTAGCCTAGCCAATGACCATTGGTGGGCTTATGGGGTTGTCAAACACATAGTGGTACAACACTACCAATATATTTCATTCGTGTTCCTAATGAAATGGCAAGTGAGTGTAAATAAGTTCATGTCATCCGCTTTGCATTCGGCTTGTAGCGTGTGCGCTTTTCTTTTTACCAAACTTGGAACTGGAGGACTCGGAGCGCTGTAATTGTGTATGTTGACGGGTCACAGATCGAGGATCGACAGATATTTGTGGCGCTGCAATGAGAGATGATGCTCTCATGTTGCATACGTAGAGTTTAGTTCTATTTTAAATATTTGAATAATAAATTTAGTAAGTGTGCCTCATTGCTCGAGACAACCAGCGTGCATTCCAACGCCCTTAGCCACTCTCCGACCTGAGCTGCTTTGCGACCTTGAACTGGAGCCCAAAGGTCATGGACCCTATTTCAAATTGATGGCATAGTTATGTACACACATGCATGGCAACTCATGAATTTGAAGCCGCACCCGCTTTAATGGTTTTATTTTGAAAGCATATCAATGTCCGCGTAGCCCCGGATGGATTTCTGATTTTAAAGTAAAGGATCCGAGTTCGTACAGATACACTCAACATTCCTGGATGTCATGACAAAGAGATGCCGTTTATGGGCATTTACTGCCACCTAGTGGATCCCGAGGCACGGACCCTCCTGCAGATGTACAGTATTGCAGCGGGGGAGCACTTGTAGGTGGTCTGAGGTGGGCCTCTCCAGTTGTAAATAGTGCTCTGACACGTGTGTGACCACTCCGATGTCTGTGACCCCTCACCCCTGAAAGCTTAGCTTTACCACCTGGGGGTAGACTGTTCTTGATCTCATAGCACCTTAAGCAAGCTGGCACACAGCTCTCTCCCTCTAAAGAACCTCAAGGTCCACTTTATCATGCACATGCTTACAAATACCTGTGTGTGTGCGCGGTCCTCTTTAGGAAATCGGCTCAATTACACGGGTATTTGACATGGAGGTCTGCGGGACATAGATCATGTGTCTAAGTGTTAATATCTTTCATTTGTTACATGGTTTGTTTAGATTGTAATACTTCATATAATACCTCAGTCACAACGGGGTCAGGGTCAGAGTTGAAGCATAAGCAGCTCTGTGTCATTTTTATCTGATCAGCTGTCTCGCGTTTCACCTCCATTGTCTTATCTGTTTAATTCGGCGGGGATGAACACTTTCAACAGCGCGAGTGAAGGCTTGTCTTTTCCACAGTGTAAATAGGACTCAACACAGTAAAACTGGCCTTAGCTATTGCTTATTTTGGGCTTAGGCACATCTGGTGTGTGTTATGACTAAAGCCCTCTCTTCTCTTCAGATCATCACACAGACTCTCTCTCCCTCTCTCTCGTTTTCTGTCTCTTTTTTTTTTTTTTCCTCGTTCGCTTATCAAAGGCCATCGCTGAAGATACAGAATGTTCTACGAGTCAAAGAAGCGGGAGATTTCGGGGCAGATGGTGACAGACGACGGCCGATATTAAAAACACACCCCAGGTGCGGTATTCAGCAAGCGGTCCTCAGGCGTGCCTTTTCAAGAGCTACACGGTGAAGTATGATATTGCTGTTTGTAAGCTTCTGCATCAGCATTCTTCTTCTCCTGACTGTATTCACTCTCTCCTCACCGGAGCATTCATACACAGCCCTTTGATCAGCTTTATCCCTCACTTTAGTCCTGTTCATAAAAAATACAGCACCAACAATAGGCCGAAATGTGTCTCACTCCCACTGCCTAGCCTACGCTCTTCTTCATTATCTATTTCCTTTTATTCCCTCGTCCGCATGCAATGCCGAACAATGCGGCGCAGGCGGACAGGGTGGAGGCTCATGACAGGACTGGTAACACGATGACACACCAAAGGCCAGGTGAGTAAAATCCCCCTCCGCGGCGGGGACATGTGTCACAGTCCAGCCGCGTCTCCAGCCTTTTTTGTGGTCTCCCGTCTCTCTTCTCGGGCTCTCTCCCCCTGCGGCCGCGACGATAAAGCGCCCATCTGCTGCGGGGACCGGCGTCGTTCTCCCTCTGAACTGATCCCTCGCAGCAGTTTCCCCTTTGTCAGCGACGCCGATCACGTTTCAGTTTTGACACCTCTCTGTTTTACACATGTGACAGGTACCAAAGTTCTTCTGTTCTCAGAAGAAATGTATTGGAAATGCGATAGTCGTCTCTTTCCAAAGCGTTGCCCTTTGCGCCCTCGCGCCCTTGGTGAAAACAGTATTTTTAAAGGAGCAGAAAAACAGCTCTAAAGGAATGCATGAGTGTGTTGATCCTCACTAAGAGTCGGATAATTGACCCTCAGGATGACCTATAACTCACCACAAAAGACTGCAAACCTTTCTAATACAGCCTGCTTTGGGAACTGTGAGTATGTTTCAATGTTTCACGTCTCACGTCTGGCTGTCTGTCTTCATATGTTTATCTCTCCGACACATCCATTCACGAAGCTGTCGTTCGTCTATAGTGTTCTCAGCTGTCTCCGTGTGTCACCGGGCGCTGCTCGCGATTTCTACACACAAACTCTCGCATGCCAATTGTTAGTAACACGAACCGGGTCAGCATCCTAACCTGCAGCGAGATCGCCTGTCACAGGTCAAACAGACAGCTGTACTGCTTTCAGACTCTGGCTCAAACTGATAAAGCGTCTTGGAATGGGAGCGACGCGCGATACCGGGCCAGATTATCTTGTTACAGACGTGATAAAGTTCATATGTTGTCGTGTGTCACACAAGCCAAGTCTCCAAGGAGACCCATGTCTTATCTGTCCCCTCAGTTAGAGACCGTTCACAATGCTATAAAATTAGACACTTCTGCGTTTTTATAAACTTAATGATTTTTCTTTTTTTTTTTTTTTTTGTCAGACAAAAGTACGCCCACGGCCATATATTAGCAGACACCATCTGACACCTGAACCTTGACCCGTGAATCCAAGCATGTGTCTGCGGCTACCTCAGCTACTATCACGTAAGACTCAAAACAACTAGGGACAAGAGTTTCCCTTCGGCCCGACGTGACTCACTGCTTCGCATGGGTATGTCTCATTCTTGGCCTTGGAGCGAGAGAGCTTAGTGACCGCCAAATAAAACCTGACCTCCGTATTCTGATAATGGCGATAACATGCACGTTTACCCGCAGCATCTTGTTTGTTTTTTTTATGGGCTGCTCACTATCGACGGTGTTGCCAATAATCCGTGTAAGACCGGGCAAACCTGCACTGATCCAGCCAAAATCCTACATACTGATTAGTTTGAAGTGCGTTAAAAAGACTTTTCTAAATCTAGGTATTAAAGGAGTTTTATCTAGGAGATTTGTTTGTCCATTATAAAAACATGCAATATAATATTACCTTACAGCTGATTTAATCAAGGATCCACCTATGAAACGAGCAGCAATCACTAATTTCTTCGACCTTGGACGTAAATTAAGACTGCGTGTCTACTTTCCCATAACCTCTACTCCCAGGCGAACTGATTAGATTATCATAGCGTTATATCCAATTGTCTCATCGTAAGCTCCATTCTGTCTGTTAGTGTAAGCCACTTGTTATGGGCTATTCATGAAACAAAGTTCAAGGTTGCTTCCACTCTTGACCCACCTTTTCTTTTCATTACAAGAATAACCGAGCAGAGTAAATGTGGCGGCATGTCTGAGGAACAATATGCGTTCACGCCGGAGTCTGTAAAGTGTTAAAGCAGTAATTTAATAGCAGCGGAGAACGACACACGGGGAAATGCCACGTCCTGCTCAGCGCCGTCGCGAGTCATGTATTTGTCGGGGCTGGAAAAGTTCACCTGCCTTTCGTCCACATGCGTCCTTAATGGATTTGGACCGCCTGGCACTGGAGTTTATACATTTTACCATGGGTGGCCCCAGTTAAAATCTGAACTTCTAACCCTTGCGGTGTGAGAGACTTGTATCGCGGAGGTGTGCACGTGTGTGTAGTTGTCAGCTCGCGGTATAAGAATGTGTTAGTCTACTGTAAGTTATGGGACAATGTGGGATTGTAACTTTTAGAGTCGAATAGTGACTCGGAACGTGTTTACAGACCGCAAATGTAAGAATCCCAAACTCACTGGATTTTTTTTAATTATGTGCTTTGTGTAATTATATCATTCTAAACCTGGATATGAGGATGGTTCGGAGAATATGATGTAGGAAAAAAATGACCAGTCTCAGTGACAGCCGCAGTTGATTTCAGACTCAAAAGTGGCTCAAACTCCAATAACTCAATAAGTGTAAAGAATTTCATTCATCGAGAATTTGTGTAATCTATAATAAGGTCCAGAATTGATAAAGTTTAGTATTTTTCTTTTGGTTTCTTTTTTAACTTAGTTTCAGTTTAAGTTTCCAGATTGGATTTGTTCATTTCAATTTTAATGTTAAAATATATTTAGTTTTAGTTTAGATTTTATTAGGTTCAGCATTATTAATATTATTATATATGTATATGTATACGCTATGTGCAAGATTTAAAACTTTATGAAGCCAATTTACCCACCGTAGACAAACTACCTAGCTACCAACTACAAAAACTAGTAGATAGTTATTTTTTTATTTTTATAATTACTTACTTTTTATTTTATTTATTTATTTATTTTTTGTATAGTCTAGATTTAATTTTTATTTCAGTTTCACACCTGATTTTAGTTTAGTTTTGTGCTCTTCAAACCAGTGTGCACAAGACCTTAACCATGTAGTAAAAACTAAGACATAATCGGAATGCTGTAATCCATTAATTATCATTGAGGAACAACGAAGAAAAAATATACAGATCAGGCATAACATTATGACCACCTTCCTAATATTGTGTAGGTCTCCCTTGTGCCTCCCAAACAGTTGTGACTCCTCAGAGACCGGACATGGGCCTTCTGAGGGTGTCCTGTGGTGTCTGGCAAGAGAATGTTGTTAGTGGGGGACCTTTGGGTCCTATGGGTTGAGGGGAGGGGCCTCTGTGGATCATCCCACAGATACTTGATCAGTTTGGGATCTAGTGAATTTGGAGGCCGTTTTTTTACGTTTTTTTTTTTTTTAGTTGTTCCTAACTGTTTTTGTGTGTGTGTGTGTGCATCCTGCTGGGGACGGCTGCTGCCATCAAGGATTATCATTGATGCTCTGGTCTGGTCTAGGTGGGTGGTACATATCTAAGTAACATCCACACGAATGCCAGGGCCAAACATTTCCCAGTAGAACATTGAACTGTCACAAGATGATCAATGTTATTTACTTCTCCTGTCAGTGATCATAATGTTGTGGCTGATCAGTGTATGAATAAATCCATCACATGTGAATGAGTGCATCAACAAATCTACAAGATTCCTCCCTCATATTTATAATTCAAGCGGTTTTCAAGGTGACTGCACTACGTGATTTACATCAAAGTGACCATGTGGTCATGCTGCTGTGATCAACTGTCCAGTCTGCTGAGAGAGACATAATATCCTTGGGGTATTACTGACAGGGAGCATGATATGTGTGTGTGTGTCACTCTGAGCGTGCACACTTACACACAGGCTGATGTGTATGAGTGTGACAGTGTATTTATGTAAGCGGCTGACATAAATACATCAAGGGGAACACACAGCTGTCTAGTGCCATGTTTCTTAGGGGTTAGTACCTGAAATGGACGGTGGGACTGCTTCTGTTGGGTCACTTCGTTTTAGGTTTCTTCCAGCAAACCTGGTTCCCACGGCAGGCGCAGTGCCAGACTGTCGCCTAGTGCTTTCTGCGGTCAATGCACGCCAGTAGAGGAAATACAGACTTAGCGGGTCCCGCTGCATGGCCACCGGAAGGCTGCAGTGAAAGGGACCTGGTCTGATCTCAACACATACCAGGCTGGATTAGAACAGGGAACCGGAGCAGAAACAGGATCTGACCCTCTCTGCTGCAATCACTCTCTTAACCCCGCCGCTCCTTCCCAAAGACATCCTCGACACTTCCTTCTCCAATTAGTGTGACCTTGTTGCGTTGAGGTAGGATCCCTGGGTCTTGTGAAAGTCAGCGTCTTGCATTGCGCTTTTAGCACAGCCTTCAGGAAGGCTTGAGGTTATAAACAAAATAGCCTAGTTCATATCTGTAAACTGATACAGATACTTTAAACAAGTGGACAACAAGCACCGTAATAGTGTCCCTTCCCTGGGGAGCTTTTCGTCTCTGCTCAGTGGCTGTGATCAGCACTTAGCCTACCCTGTTTATTTAGTAATATAGTAAGAGGAGGCCCCGGCGGACGCTCTTTGAATGCTAAAAACCGTAAAGCCAGCTCAGAGTCTGACACTGTGCCACCTCGAAGAGGAGTGCTAGTATCCCACATGTCCTCTCTTCGAAGAGGGGCGCCACTGACAGCTGCCCGAAAGCCAGGGGTCAAAGTCATGCCAGGTAAATATCAGCGGCCGGGATTACAGGCAGTGAAGGATGACAAAGGGCCGAAATAAAAAAGGGTTGAGCAACCCCATCGGCCTAAGTAGAGACACCCTCCTCGCTGTCCAAATAGGCGTAGTGTCGGTCGTATGTTTGGACATATGGCCCACCGTACAATACCGAATACACATGCATACATTTCCTGAAGAACTCCATTCTTCGGTCCATCATTTGTCACGCTGACAGCTCTCCTGGAAGATTTCATAGTTTGGGTAGTAGCCAAGAAGCGAATCTCTGAGTCCATCTATGTATTCCATCTGTAGCCTTCTGTCAGGAAATGTGCCATTGGTGTGAACGCGTATACGTCAATACTCTGCTTTTTGCTGCATTTTAAGGACCCTGAATTCATTTCTTTTGCATCAAGGCCCAATAAACTCATTGTTTTCATGGACTCTTATACACTCATGGGGTGATAATTAACCCACAAACACTATTAAACCTTTTACCGTGCAGCTATAGCAGCTATGACAATTACTAGACTAGATCTACATGTAGCATTGAAGCTAAGAGTTTGTACCTTTAATTCCAATCACATGGTTACATATAAAGCTGAATTACTCATTTCATCATTCACAATGTATAGCTGGAGCATGCCACAGAAATACATAGTGCAAATGTTGCATAGTCAAATAGGCCTTAAAGGACATGTGGGTCTTTAAATGGCTCCCCTGTTCTCATTTAGTATCTGTGTCTGAGAGGTTTAACCTTCCTTACTTCCTCCCTTCTATTTATAACAGTGTCATAGTCCTGCCTGCACTTTGATAGTACCAAGTGATCTCATTTACACACACACACACACACACTTACGCCAGCACACATTCTTGCACACACACACACACACACGACGGCCGATGCCAACAAATACTCCCTAAAAAATGTTTGAACAATGAGTGAAACAGATGGAAATACTCCCGGGGTGAGTGCCACAATAGACGGGCATTTGGCAGGGGGGCCGTATCTGAATTGCAGCATGTCCTAATGGATCAGCTGAAAGCTATGCGAATCCTTCAGTATCTGCTCCGACTACCTGCTCTCTGTCTCTCAAACCTCTTGTGCCAAGGGTGAGCCGTGATTTCAGTGCCCGCTGACAACTGAGCTTACTCTGACAGACAGCTGGCACTTCTGCACACAGCTACACGCAGAATACATAAGAGAAGTCACTGACCTGATCAACATTGAAGCCAAACACACTGCGACATGTAGTCTGCGCTACTGTGAATAGTGTGGACACAATGGAAGGAAAACACAAGACCGTTATTTGTACTTTTGCTGTGATAAAGTTCAGTAGGTTTGTGAGTCTCCACCACTAAATATTTCAGTAGGTTCACCTGCACCATTTTGGATCCAGTGTCATCAGTCATCCAGGTCGTGGTATATCCAAAAAGCGTTTAAAAAAGGCAACTGGACTTGTAGAGTTTTGAGACGATGTTGCGCCACTCATCTGAGTAGCTTCTTCAGTTCCAAGGGACTGGTGCGAAGCTTGAGGTTTAAATAGGAAACTCTGGGCATAGCCCATCAGAAACTTGCTTCGTCTTTCCATCTAAAATCTTTTAGCTTTCTGCCATAAAATACGATCGTTTACTCACCCATATAACTTTTGTTCGGAAGATATTTAGATCCATGTATATCCATATAATGGGAGTGACTGGGGCACCGAAACACAGCCTCTAAATAACGCATTATCTGCCACGAAACTCGGATGATGACAACAGGTAACTCTGGACTCAGCTGGGAATAGCACTAGCGTATCATAACAAAATATTGGTGAAATGAACACGTTTCGCGGCAGATAATGTGTTATTTAGAGGCTGCGTTTCGGTGCCCCATTCACTCCCAGTATATGGATATACGCTGATCTAAATATTGTCCAAATGACTCCAAATGACACCAAAGTTATATGGGTGAGTAAATTATCATTTTATGCCAGAAATAAGGTCCAGGTTGTAAAAAATGGTAGTTCCCCTTTAAGCCTCGTTTTACAGCACCACATAATCTACAAGTAGATGGCAATGCCAGCGATAATGTGAAAATTCAACATTCCAACTGTTACATAAAAATACAACATGATATTAGCTAAATCTATTCTTCCAAAGCTCCATCTCCAACATGTGGCGCTTAGTTCCAAATGCACACCGTTTGAAGCACACACAGAATCTAAACACTGTTGACTAGATGCTGAGTATCTTTAGTGGTTTAGTGGTGTAAATACAGGTGTAGCTACTGTGTAGTTTCTGCATAGACCCGATGTGAGAGTATAAACCAGGCTTTACTCTTTCTCTTAATCAAAGTAAAAGTACTTCTTATGCAGAAGATTCGCTCTTGTGGATTATTGGTAATACTGAAGAAATTAGCATGTGGCAGAAGGTCAAAAACAAGCAAATTTTTTACACTTTATGTTCTGTTAAGCAGTTGCAGCATGGTTGCTAAGGTCATCACGGGGCTTGTATGTCTTACTCAGAGGAATAAGTGCTTCCTTCTCAAATGTGTTGAAGTAAAAGTACAGAGTGTGTAAAATGAAAAAGTAAATAGCAAGTACATCAAACTGTAACTATAACTGAGGAAATGTTTTTAGTTTCATTCCTCCCCTGACAACATAGACATAATCTAAACTACATGTGTCCCAATGCATTTTGTCGTACGTATTCTTTTCCACCACATATATACACACATGTACCAATTCAACACAGCGCGTCTGGTTTGCCTTTTTTGCTCCTTTTCAGACATGTTTCAAGTGGCTCTGGGTCTAATTTTACTCAGTAGCTACAATAACCACACTGAGTTCCTGCTGTTTTATTTCCAAAGGAAACAGCACAGCGCTTTTATGAACCAAAGTCACGTTCCTGGAATAACGTTTTTTCACAAACTCAGCACACTGTAGTCATGAATGTACACCGATCATCCACAACAGGAGAAGTAAATAAAATTATGACCATCTTGTGACAATACAGTGTTCTGCTGGGAAACTTGGACCTGGCATTCATGTGGATGTTACTTAGACATGTACCACCCACCTAGACCAGACCAGGCACCCCCACCTCATAGCAATGACACTCCTTGATGGCAGCAGCCATTCCCAGCAAGATGCAGCCTGACACAGGCACATTCACTAGATCCCAAACTGATCAAGTATCTGTGGGATGATCCACAAAGTCCCCTCCCCTCAACCCATAGGACCCGAAGGCCCCCACTAACAACATCCTGTTGTCCACAGGACACCCTCAGAACCATTCTCTGATGAGTTACAACTGTTTTGGAGACCAACTCAATATTAGGAAGGTGGTCGTAATGTTACGCCCGATCCGTGTGTGCAGCTGTTTTGCGACAATAGAGCTTTTTCATGCGCTTTTCAAGTGCTTTAAAGGTTGTCTTGCTTGCGTGCATCCTCGTTCACTGTCAGAACTTACCGAGACACTTAACGGGACCAAGCCAGTATCAACACACGTGTCCTCTTCCTGTTGTGACAAGCTGTGAAAAAAGGGTCCATTAAAAATATGCTCACATGGTAATAATTAGCCTAACATTTGAAAGTAAAAGATGCCTTGTGTGTCCTCATAATCATCAGATTTAATTTGATGGACCATGAGCACGTCACAAAACATTATTTTTCCTACAAATTTAATATTATATAGCTGAAAGAAAATCTACTTTTATTCGCTTAAGTGGACTTGGATCACATATTGCTCGAAATGAATTATTGTTTTTTCTCTCTAGCCGATTTGATTTGTTCATCGAGTCAAGTTTACTGCGCCGCCCTGGTGCATTGTGTGCCGCGATTGTTAACTCATCAAAGAAGACATTAAGTCATCAGGACCAGACGTACATATGTCCCTCTTCTGTGGCACAATGGAAGAAATGATGAATCGTAAAAAAACGAGAGGCGGAAAACACATTAACATAATCATGAACAGGTTCCCCGGTCATTTGTCAAATCATCAAACGCGGTGATTTAAACAGAACAAGAGATTATCAATGGATGTAATGCGAAGAGGCTGTATACCTAAATAACCGCAAAGAAAGAACAATGATGTTCCAACGTGGCATTTGTTTCTGATTCATTTTTTACAATTCAATGCTAAATTGAACCAGATGCTGTGATCTGGATTGTTTGCGCGAGTATTGTCATGTGTTCTTTTAAACGCGCGGTGTTTCCCGTGGGACGGCCTGTCGGCGCTCTGGAGAGGCCTGACATCAAAAAATCGAGGTGCTTGCTCCCATCAAATATTTGCACCCACAAATAAAATAATGAAAGAAGGCTTATTTTTTTTCCACCGTGAGTGACGAGTCTCTGCCTCACACCCCATGTGGCGATGATTCCCTCAGCTTACTCACGTTTCTCCTCCGAGCAAATTAATATTTATTATTGTCACTCAAGCATTCAGCTCAGGGCGACTTCATGACACCCCAGACGCTTGTGCATAAAGACGCTCTCTAAGACGGTTCTATTTTCGGTGACCATTATCTTCACAACCCTGCCCGTATGAGACAGAGGGTCACAGAGGACTCCTTTGGTGACACGGCTGCAGATATCAATAAACAATACGGCCTCTGTGTCGTATCTCTGAGCAGGCTGTGTCCCACACTAGCCTGAGACGTCGGTGACGTGTAAAGATATGTGAAATCTGCCGCGGCCATTAATCAAACGTGTTTCACTGCGCCAAACTAATCGTCGCAGTGATTCAGAAGTACGAAGCCGCAGGAGTGACGCATCAGTTTATCTGATTATTCGACGATTTTTTTGAACAGATTTCCAGGTTTTCCAATCCACCTATTATTATTATTATTATTATTATTATATGCAACATAACTCTATGTTCAGATGGATTTTTCTCAACTATAACTAATTAAGGCTGGAACTAGACTTTTAGTTAAACATTGGCACCTTGCTGGCGCCAACCGGGCTGAAGGCCATTTGTGACCGTCTTGTGAACTTTACCCATCTCCCTCTTCCTCATTTCCTGTCGTCTGTCTTCTGTCGCTCGTCAAACTACTGAAATTGCCCATAAATTGTCCAAAAAATATTATTAAAAACAGACTGACCGCTACCTTTACAAGGTCCAGGTGGATATGGTGCACGCACAACGATGACCTACGCTCTAAGGGTGTGGTGGACAGATACAGATAAATAATAAAAAGCAAAGCGTATAATAAATCTAGGGTTTCCTAATCGGATATGTAATATGTATTGGTATGGGTGAATAAACGTGATGCACGTTTCCCTGAACGCTCCTGGTGAACTTAAAATCACCTCAAAGACATCACTGGCTTGGCATTCAGATGACTCAGCCTTTTATAAGAATCTGCTCAATAACAGTTCACATCCATTGGCGCTTGTTTATTTTAGATCCTCCTCCATTCATTCATTCGTTCTCTTTTTCTGCTTATTCCTGTTAGCCCTTCAGGCTTTTCCGGCATGCGCTGTCAGGGAAACGGTTTATGCTGAAGTTATTTGTGATCACACCTTGCTGGAGAACGCTCAGTGACACATTTATGACAAGATGATAACATCAAATCATTAAAGGTGAGAATGGCACCAGTGAATTTACACTACCAGTTACTGCCACTCACTAAAAACAATTAGCAAATGAGGTGCAAGTCCGTGCAGGGGCAACACGAAGTTACAAACAAAAACAAATGTTTTGCACTCGGAGGGTTGCATCAAGGACAAATGAATCATTAGTTGCTGTCAGGGAACACAATGAAGCCATGTGAGAACATGACAGAGAGGAGGAATCCATACAATGAGGACTTGGCTCGGCACCGTGCAGATGCTTTAGGAATGGGCAGGGCTCTCAGATATGCCTGAAAGAAAACGTGTATTGACAAGACGTTCGAGATCATGAGCAAACAAATCTGAGAGTGAATACCACCGAGCAACAGATAAGTCAGAGAGGATTTGACGTGTCACTGCTAGGATTTCCACGCTTTTATTGAAGAGCTGTCTCGAGCAGCGTTTCACATCTTAAATTAGAACCATGAACGCTTCCTGGAAAAGCAAGTGTTTTGTTGTAAGTGGAGCTGCTCTCTTTTGGCACAGGGGACGCAAATTGACTTTAATTCCTAAAATGACTGGTTAACTTGTGGAATTTTGCAGTTTTGAGATGAAAGGAGGGTGTAAATCACGAGGGGAGGGAGATGGACGGGCTTTGTCAGGTGCCACATCTCAGCCGGTGCAGAGTCCTTCTTTTGTGGTCTGCGCGCCGTTGCCCGGGGCTCACCTTGACAGGAATGAATGACCAGACGCTTCAAGGCGTGGATCGGTTTGGAGCGGAATAAAGTGCAGACGCCTGCACGGTCTAACACAACCCCAGCAAAAGCGTCCACTGCCCTCCCAAATGCTCGCGTAGCGCATTTACAAATAGTAAACAGCAAGTGAAGTGGGACTCCTGCATTTGAGATGTGTGTAGCCATGAGACGGAACTTGACACCGCGGCGCACAGAGCGCGGAGATCAGGTTTGAAACATGCATCGCAACAGATCATCCCCAAATCGCATTCCGCATACTGAAATCTAATCCGAGGACATCAGGATGTGTGACATAATCCCCAAGACATCTGAAAACTGCGCTCCTCCATACAGGGCTCCAGGGGTGGTTTGGACAGATATGTGGACCTCTGTTACTCACTGTTTGCTCTCGCGGGGATCTATAAAAGAGGGGGCGGACACCAACTGCCCCCAAACGTCAGAGCGCACTTAACTATAAATCTCTCCAAACTGCCCTCTGCGCCCGGTGCGGTGTTATGCGCAGACATCTGTCCCGCTTCAGTCCAATATGAGGACAGCGCGCGTGGAAACCCATCGAGAGTCTATGTGAGCAGGAGAAAATGGAGAATAAATACCCCCCATCTGTGCTGTTTACTGCGAGATCAGTGCAAATTGTTGGCGATTGCGATTTTTGTAACGCATTTCTGGATGTAAGAGCGTTTTGAGTGTTTTATCCGGAGGCAAACTAGACGCTCTAGCGCTCTGGAAAACAACTATTGTGCACCTTTTTTTTTTTTTCTTTCTTTCTTTTTTCTTTTTGCGCCTCGCTTATGCGCTGGAGACGCTGATGTCTTCATTGGACTCCTTTCAGTGGGAGATGGTGGATCTCTCTCGGATTTCCAACGTGGAAACGTAGCATCCAATTAATCAGCGACTGCAACTGTACCCCCGTGAGGCGCAGTGGCACTTGGTCCGCTTTCCTCAACGCCTACCTTTGGACTCCAAAGTGTGGAGAGAGGCGCATAGTTTGGTCGGCTGGTGTGCCGGATCGGAATATGAAAAACATAACCCGTGCAGTATTTCAGCTGTTATTTTTTTTCCTCCTCTTTCTGGACTTAAACCGAATCTGAACCCGCTTTGAGGGAATTTTCGCGTCGGGGTTGTTTTTGAGCGGTACGTGCAGCTGAATCAGCTGGGGACAGTAAATGAGCGGCGTTTTCTGTTTGGATTTTAACACCCAGCAGTCAAGCGAATTTCAGGTCTGCATGGGCCATATTTAAGGTGAGTGATATTATTGTTACACGATTTGAAAATATTGCCACAGCCTTTGAGTATCCATGCGCCCTGGACATGCCAGCTCACGCAGGCGCGAGCGTTGTTGTTATTAAATTAGAAAATCGAGAAGAGGAACGCTTTCGCGAAGACAGTTGTTAGGACTTTTTGCGTAGCATGTCTAAGCCCAGTATTTATCCATGCATAGCTGTTTAGGTTTACTGCAGACTCAACATGCCATTAGACAGAGTCACGTAAGCTTTGAGGGATCGCCATCTGGCCAACTCACACCATTATTTAGGCTACCGTTGCCAAAAACGCTTTGGTGCGCGCTCGAACCAACGCATATTTGTGTGAGGCGCACCCTCCCTGCCTCATTACAAGTAGCAAAAGCTTGCCTGGTGTCACAGCAACATGAATATATCCTCTTCTGCACCTAATAGATCCGGGCGTCAGCGGAGAATAAATGGCTTCTGGTTACGGGTTCAAAACTACATTTTTACGCACAAATTTACGCACTATTCTGCTCTTATTTCCATTTATTTCTATATCTTGCGGATAAACTGGCAACGTAAAGTAAAACATGAGCTAATATTTATTGTTATCGTGTCATCAGAATTGTGTGGTAGCTTTACTACTACTGTAAATTCATGTTTACAGCACACACGGACGAAGCGAGGATGTCACGATGACACGGTTATTAATACGGACTGAGTCAGGATCTGGCTGCTACACTTTCACACACTTTGCTGACTTAATGATAAACCAGAGTTGACCGACATTCTGGGCCGTGTGTGTGTGTGTGTGTGAGAGAGAGTGAGTGTGGATTCAGTTTGTTTGACCGCAAATAAAATCACCTTCTCTGCCCACAGCTTTCTTCATAGGAACTGAGTCTAAGATGAAGTTATGGGATGTTTTGGCCATGTGTTTGTTGCTCCTGAGCTCCGTTGCTACTCGGCCTCTCTACCAAAACACTCAGCCAGCCAAGAGGACTTACTTCCCCAGAAGCTACAGTGATTCTACATCCCTGTCCGTGGAGGACGAAGAGCCAGCGTTCCAGCGCCAAAACCACAACCTGCAGGAGATCTCCATGGAGGATCAGTGTGAGTAGTGTATTTTTTTTTTTTTTTGCAAGGTCATATGTGACGGTGCAGCCACTGTGAGAGCCTCCTGAATGGTCGATAATGGGCCACCGTGGGGGCCACGTTATAGACATGTGCTGCTTGTGCAAAGCTCAATTTAATAACATGCAACTAACTATTATATAATATAGATAAAACAGATTTAATGGCCAATTTAGGTCTTTCCTAACAAATTAAAGTTGAGAAACGGCACGTAAAGTGATAGCCAGGGGAATTGATAAGGCTTCCCGATAAGCTGGTTATCAGATTTATGCTTTATTGCTGCCGTGTGTTGCGTCACACTGATGTCAAAACAAAGCGGCAGCACGAGCAGGAGCATGAACAGCTCCAGTCTCCAAACAGGGGTCACCCTTCGCATTTCCCCTTCTCCCTTTGTTTACGTTCACCTCTGCGACTCCCGAGACCCGTGACCTTTTACTAACCCGTCTGCCAAAACTCAGGATTCATAGCACGTTTCAGAGAAGGCCCCTGCTAAACCAGGTCACAGGAATTTTTTTGTTTCAAGGGAGAGGGCCGGGCGACACCGGAAAGTTTCAAGCACCGAGCGAGAGTCCTGTGTTTATGTTCATTTTAACAGCGACGGTGGGCAGGAATTTATTTTGTTTGGATCCATGTGACACTGTATCATCTTCACACAGAAGTAAACGCAGCCAAGAACTAGATAAGGAATGGAACATTTGGACGAGGGTTCGTCCCGCCGCCTCGTTTTCTGTTTGGACCGCGGTGACATCACTGATCCGCTGCGTAACCCAAGACCATTAACTATGCACTAATAGTGTAAGCAACATTAGTTCCAAGGGGGGGGGGGCAGGGTTTTGGTTTGTGCATAATGTTAAAAGAAAAGGTTTCGTTTTTGCAGCAGCCACTTGACATTAGTTTTGCAGAGAGTTCATGTACAAAGACACTGAAAGGAAATGAATGATTACTGAAAGTTTGAGGATCTGACAAACAACATAAAAGACTCACGCCACAATTCGCTCCATGAATCACTCCGCTTGCTGCCCCCGGTCGAGTCTGTCAGCAGGTGCACAGCGCAGCCACCTTGCCACTCAGCCGACACACAATATGAGGCGTCTAAATCAAAGGATAGGTGTGCCTAAACAGATTGGCCCCAGCTCACCTGATACACCAGAGGCGGCCCAATCAGCTGTGCAGCGCAGGCGGATCGGGTGGCCCGCGCTCTGCCAGAGGGACAGGTAAGACGGGGGGGGGGATAGGTGACACGCGTTAACCGCAGCGACACCTGCCAGACGTCGCGCCCCGCCGCCCTGACCTGTTGACGCACACACACACACAGCATGATCACTCACATCCGCGTGGGCGATTAATTATTCGACCGACTCATTCACTTCAGGGAAAAAAAAAAAAATGTCTTTATGATTCACTCTTGCCGGACCTGCAGGTCTTTCAAGTAGAGGAGACGTTACTACTTCATAATAGAAACCGCATGCAACTCGAGAGGGTCCAAGGCTTCCAGTGGCTCCTCATCGCTCTCCGCAGCAGATGGCGGAGATCTGTGGCGGCGAATGTTTTGAGTTTCTAACAGGCAACAATCTGCTTCATCTAAATGACTAAAAACACATGACTTCCTTTTATTTGGCTTTTGAAGTCCAAGCTTTCAGAAATTACATCCATCAGAGGTTTAAGTACATCTCTCTAGGTGACGCGGTCTGTCTGTGTCTACTGTATTTGTTGTGTAAACTTGCTGCGTTAGCTTAAGCTGGGTCATTAACCTTTAATAACTTTTATGTGATAGTAGCTATGAAGTTTATCCAAGAGCACGCCCCGCCTTTACACCCATACACTTTCTTCTTCTCTGAAAATGTAACCAACAACGCCCTTTGACCTTCAGCCTCCAACTCATGCCCCAGCAGCCATCTTGGACAGTGCTGAAGCAGGGCACCTGCACATCCACATGAACCACCCTGAGCTGCTTTCTGCAGACCTTCACCTAGGAGTAATCTGCACATTTCTTAGTATTTAAGGACGTTGTCGGCCTTTGTGTCAGCGCATGTTTTGGTAACCATACACCAGACAGATATTACGCTAGCTGACCATCAACAACAATGTGCGTCATTCTTCTCCGCGCAAACGATAGTTCAGTCCACGGTCAGACTTCAGGCTCGTCAAACTGAACTGTCAGCAGTGCTTTTATTAATTCAGAAAAAAAAATATCTAAAGCACTTAAGCATTTATGGGAATAACTTGATATTTTTGGAAATATGCTAAGTGCCTTCGCTGGTGAGAATTTTAAAAAATAAATAAAAATGACAGAAGGCCGCTGCCAGCAGCCACTTAAGTTATCTTAGCGCAGTCCAGGCCGTTTCTAGGAAAGGAGAAGAAACAGCTCCAGGAAATTACTGTCTGGCCAAAAGATAGTCCGGCGCGTAAGCCATTTAAAAGGGCAAACGATATCTCAGGAGGTGCATGCAGGCAAATTAAAAAAAAAACATATGGTCTTATTCTGAAATGACAGGATTCTTAAATACATTTAAATTCCTGTTGGCGCAGTGCTTGATTTTCCCACAGTACTATCTGTTAACTAATCAACTAATATATTGTTGACGACTGTAGAGCTGTCTTCAGTGCCCATGTCAGTGTGGAAATCATTCCTTTAAATGACCCGCTTCTAAGTAAATCCGTCCCGTTTGTATCTTCCAGATGACATTTCAGGTCCCTACCCGGAGCAGTTTGACGACGTGATGGATTTTATCGAGGCTACAATCGGCAGACTCCGGAGGTCATCGGACACAAGCGGGGCCTCCAGGGGACGCAGAGACTCGAGGCAGAGAGGAGCGGCAAACACGGGAGGAGGCGCGAGAGGCGAGGGGAGAGCACACGCGGACAAGAGGCGGGCTCGAGGCCGGGGGGGAAGCCGAGGTGGCAAGGGGGGCCGGGGGGAGAAGGGGAGGGAGAGGATATCGGTGCAGAGCAGAGGCTGCTTGCTAAAGGAGGTCCACCTCAACGTGACGGACTTGGGGCTGGGCTACCAGACTAAAGAGGAGCTGATCTTCCGGTACTGCAGCGGCCCCTGCGTCGAGGCGGAGACCAACTACGACAAGATCCTGAACAACCTCACACACAACAAAAAGCTGGACAAGGACACTCCCTCTCGCACCTGCTGTCGACCCATCGCGTTCGATGACGACTTATCTTTTTTGGATGACAACGTTGTGTATCACACGCTGAAGAAACACTCTGCTAGGAAGTGTGCCTGCGTCTGAGGAAGTCTCTCTCAAAAGGACTCACACGACCAGCGTCGGCGGGCTAAGGACCGCCGTTACGGGCTGGCGCTGCGAAGAGAGGGATTACCGTTGGACATGTGTATACGAGGTCAAAAGGGGGAGCATATTATTTTTGTCAGTAGTCATCAAAAGAAGACACAGGTGAGTATGCACCTGAAAGACACTGGAACAGCCATCGGAAAGCAAACTGTACACGTACCTTTGACGGTCCAGTCCTCAGATCCCGCGACCGGCATTCGACTGTTCAGACACATGCACAAAATGTATCAGGTGTGCGCCAGCCGACGGGAAGATTAAATACTGTTACACTTGTAGATTTGCTAACTGCGCTGTCTAAATAGGTGAGAGCGAAGAAAAAGCTGACTCTAGAGGAATATCATTTTCCCAGGAACATCAGTTTTTCCGTAGCCGAGTCCAGAGATTCGAGGAGCTTATTCAGTCGCAGTCTAAATCACTGCATAGTCTGGATGTCGACGTTTACGTTCAGAGCCAAGGAACCGCACCGGAGTTCAGCAAAGACTTCTGGGTGCAAGGCATCTTCATAAAATCCAGTCATTTATATATATACACATAAATATATATATATATATATATAAATATACATACATATATACGTGTGTGTGTAAGAGGTATATTTATTAAGATGGAATTAACTTATTGTTATTTATTTCAATCCAGTTTATGAAAGAAATTGTCATTTTTTTTCTTATTTATTTAAAAAGCTTTGTTTGTCCTGGATGGTGCCAAAGTGGAGCATTTTATCGATGCTGAATCTTACAAGGTGACCCAGAACTGCTCAACACTCCCCACACGTCCTAGTCGTGCTTATTCATGTCACTTAGATTCCAGGGGTTCTCATTTCATGCATTCTGACGATTAGCTGTCGGGGTTGAGGAAAGGTAGCTAGCGAAGCAGAGGAGGGGACCAATAGAAGATGTTTGATAGAAATGATGTGTTGTTTTAAAGCATTTCGAGGGTAGTACTTAGTTTTTTTTTTTTCACTAATGTGACCACTGCTAAGACAGCTCTCTCCTCATAGCACCAGGCTATAGACAATA
Source organism: Chelon labrosus (assembly GCF_963514085.1). Taxonomy (NCBI): domain Eukaryota; kingdom Metazoa; phylum Chordata; class Actinopteri; order Mugiliformes; family Mugilidae; genus Chelon; species Chelon labrosus. The sequence goes on from NC_140355.1 coordinate 13,785,598, forward strand.
CTCAAAACCATCCATTCATTCATTACTCTCTCTATGTTTACAAGGATTATTTGCTGCTGTTTATCTTTTAAAGGTAGTTTTTAAATGACTAATCGAGGATTACAGATTTAATGTCACTTCAACCGGAAGCCATAACACTTTATAATTCAAATCAGCACGAGAGTGGTGGTCTCACGGGGACCTGTAGGTGCCTTGGAGGATCCATCCTTACGGCCACGGTGCAGAAGCTGCTGGAATACCTGCCTATCGGCGTTCGTTATCCGAAACCTCACACTGGCCTTGCACCAAGTCTGAGCAAAGGCTTTGCAGCGGTTACCGTCCCAGTAGGCTTTTAAAAAAAAAAAAAAAAACAATCCACGGGACAGCCCGGGTTTCTGCCTGAGCTTTGACAGACGGGTCTCATTCCCTCAAAGGGGATTTGAAAGTGATCCTCTAACACGAGTCTTAACCAAATATCCCCGCTGGCAAAGGCAGTTTTAGGAAGATCTAGCTACTGTAGTGGCTGTCAGCGCGCCACCGATGTAAATATCTCAAGAGTAGACGTTTCGACAAAAGAGCGTGTTTTGGAATTGCTGAGTGAAGACAGTGGGTTGGCTCTACGCGCTTTTTTTTTTTTTTTTTACATGTGATAACTTGTTCGGCTAAGTTTCTATTCCAAAAACCGTATAGGAGTAGCACACATCCAGACGAGTCTCTTTTAAAGAGGTGTTGCTGTGCCCTGTGAGGGGGGTCGTTCTACGCGGAACAAAGAGAGCCCTCGTGTAGGTCTTGATGTTAGCACGGATTAGGGACCAAGGTATCTGTGCCCACCCAGCAGCAAGCAAGCAAGCCAGCTTTACTGTGTAATCCCCCCCCCTGCACAGAACAAATCCACTGCATCAAGCCGAATTTAGGCCAAACACTACACGGAGAGGAGAAAAAAAAAAAAAAAAAAAACTTGCCGTTATCACAGCATACCTCATCAATTGGATCATCTTCCCCTTCAAACAACTGATTCGTGCATAAGCCTTTCCAGATGAGAATGTGCAGTTAGGAGACTTCCCAGAAGCCTCAGAGCGCCTGGCTACCCGTCAATACCATACGTTTAAAGCGTATGAACTGTGACCACTCGGCCCTCTCATCCTCACGACTGTTTGCTCAACTGATCATCGCCGGTTAGTTCTCTGGATTTGATGCAAAGGTAAACAAGTAGAAGACGCGAACGAATCCTCAGTGTTAAAATATTGGTAGAAAGGACTGCATTTGTTGTCACTCCGTTAACGCCTCTGTCATGTCCGTCTCACTTGTTTTGTGTTACAGAACCAAAGCTCTCGGCAAACTTTATTTTTGTACAATATTCATTTTATAACTTTTTACAGAATTAAACTTGTTTCTATTAAACGAACGTGTCTCCTGGTGTCGTGCCGTGCATGCAGCGATCCGCCGGTGCCAGATGGTGCTAATTTCGCCGGTGGGGTGGGGTGGGGCTGGGGGGGGGTTGTGTTTACACGAGCATGGTGTAAAATTGGGGATGAAAATTTGGGTTAAATGGAAGATGGCGAGAGAGGCGGCCTCCGCGTCTACAGCGCGGCGTCGACTTCTGTTCTGCATTCCTTGAACAAGAGCCCAGGGTCGTACAGTAAACAAAAGCGAGCAGTAAAGCGCCACCGACTAGTAAATCAGAAGCTGAAGAAGTGAAGAATGTTTCCACTGTGCAAAACGTAGATATGTAAATGCTGATGAGGTGCAAGCAGCAGATCTTGAAACGGACTAAAGGTGTGCAGACAAAAAGAGTCCGATTCCTTCCTCAAATTTCTTCAAATATACAAAATACTAACGATTACACTACCTTAACACTTAAACATGTTTTTTTTCTAATGAAGACATGCAACTTAGGCCTTGGCTCTTGAACGCTAAGGCCCTAAAAGTAAACATGTACGCTTTCAGAGTCTGTTTTAAATCAAACACGTCTGGTAATACTGTGTATTTTTCTTATCCTGTCAACAAACTCCATGAAAAGTCCAGTGATCTATCTATCCGTCTCACCGATAATGACAAAAGCCTGACACGCATTATATAGTAGCGTATTTGTTTGCGCCATAGACCACCATCGTAGTCCAAAAACACATTAGCGAACCGCATTGTCTCATCGGGTAACATGTTCTTTCATTATGGTGAGCATAATTTATTCAGTGGAATTCCCACTCCTGTTGTAAATACTAACAAGAGCATCAAATCCACAGCTGCGAGCTGTCTCCCTAAAATGCGCCGCGGAATAACATTGGCGGAGAAATACGATGTCCAGCTGTTAGGGAATTATTTCGTCTTTACGTTACATTATATTGTTCAATTGTGCGTGTGTTCGTGACAGTAGGGACCACTGGGGTTGTGACTTGAAAAATCCTCTAGTTAGTTATATTAGAATATCTTTTGTTTGGAAAGACGAGCTGGCGTTTGTTCAAATGCTATCAGATATCATTTTTAAATTCTCTGATCAGCACAAAACTAGCTCTGACCTCCTTCACACTGTGGATATAAATAGATCCCACCAGAGGTACTGTAAGTGAGAAAATATTTCTTTGTAACTTGAGTGAACTGAGCTTTTAATAGGTCTGCTTTTAAATGCCTCTACCTGCAGGCCATGGTTTCATCTCCACACAGCGCTCCATCACACAGCGGCAGAGTGACCAAAATGTCCCGCTTGAATCAAACTTCCCAGTCACTCCTGATCTCCTGCTGCTGCCTGAGAACTCTTCCCTCAAAGAGCTTGACGTAAGCCTCTCCCCATGAAGTCAATCTATCTCTCTACAATTTAGCCGCTCTTAAATACATCGCCCTTTATTTAAGGCCCTCCATATTTCTTGTTCTGGTATGTCTTTGTCTGGCTTTAGCTTTTACGGCCGCAGGACGTTCGCCAAGACACAGAGAGACATTTAACTGTCTTCTTGTAACTTCGTTTGGACAGGACAGATTGCTCTACAGTTTCACTGCGTGTAAGTCACGGAGCAGAAAGTCGAGCTTGATGACAGATTTGGCATGGAATACCGACACTTTTCATGTCTTTACAATAGAAGCTAACACATGACTGAGCAACTGTGGGGAAAAAAACAGAAAAGTTAAGATGGGCTTATAAGCATGGTGGTAAAAATTCTACATTTCTACAAAGGAGTAGCCGCACGTGAAAAACAAAGCGCTCGCAATAGTACAGAAATCGGAGACCTGGCTTTCATTACACAGTGTCTGCATACTGTGAACCTTCAATGGATGGATTCAATTTAATGGATTCAGTAGAAGAAAACGGAGAAACATGACGAAGTTTTTGGTACAGGTAACCCCGAAATTTCATTTTGCAGCTTGGGAATAGTAGTCTGAGTAAACAGACTCCGTGTTGATCCTGGTATAATAAAAATGGTTTTGAACTACATATTCACCAGTATTAGAAACATTTGCGAGATGTTTAAGTTGATATAATTTGATGTGTGTCTAAGAAAATAAACTTTTAAATTTTTCTTAAAGAAGTGGGTAAAAAAAGCAGCTCTGAAATGGGATGTACTTTGAGAGTGCATCCCAGTCGCTTTGGGATGCAAAGAGACAGGGACGTACTTACTTTGAGAGTGCATCCCAGTCACTTTGGGATGCAAAGAGACAGGGATGTACTTTGAGAGTGCATCCCAGACTGGGACGTACTTTGAGAGTGCATCCCAGTCACTTTGGGATGCAAAGTGACTGGGATGTACTTTGAGAGTGCATCCCAGACTGGGACGTACTTTGAGAGTGCATCCCAGACTGGGACGTACTTTGAGAGTGCATCCCAGTCACTTTGGGATGCAAAGTGACTGGGACGTACTTTGAGAGTGCATCCCAGACTGGGACGTACTTTGAGAATGCATCCCAGTCACTTTGGGATGCAAAGAGACTGGGATGCACAAAATACCTTTTCTGTGAGATAGTGCCTCACAGAAAAGGTATTCCTTTGATCAGTTCTGACACTCCACTTCACTTTAGATAACACATATTTGACAAGAGAATAGAAATTTCTTTATTTAGGTTTGGAGGTTGGATACAGGGTGTAGAGAATAAAAACTAAATTAACAGATGATTGAATGGAACTTTGTATATCACAAGCCGAAGAAGAACAGTTTTAAAACCTGTTGAGCCTTAAAAAAAAAACATTCCAAAGTAAAACTGGCTGAAATTTTTGTACTTCTTTTTGATTTACTTTTTACAAACTGAACGGCTCCAGACCACAAAATCTGGAGCTGATTTATGAGGCATTAGCAAGCTGGAGATGCGGTGTGAGAGGACAATGGAAATTATGAAAACAAAGTATGTACAATCTAAACGTACGCAAGGATCCAAGGTCTTTCAGTGACAAGAACTGCAATAAGAGTAACATAATTCCTTTTAGATTCATGCGGTTCCCCTCAACACGGAAGCATATACATAAATATGTATGTGCTGAATGGAATTACTAGACGGAAGGGTTTAGCATTGTAAGTGATGCTCCTATGCACAGTTTCTGACAGTAATTCTGTGTTCTGGGAAAGATCGCTCACCCTGTCAACTATCCTGCATAAAATGAGCTGCTGCTGAAGTGTCTCAGATTTTGCGTTTCTTCCACTCTGGTTCTTTTTCAGCTTCCTCGTCCTCATCCGATTCTTCTGCAAACACAGGCTCTGGCTGCGTCCTAGGGGGATTACACAAAAAAAATAGTAATGATTTAACTGTTTGTTTTTTTGCAGAGCGAAAGAATGAAGTGCACAACAAAGATAAATAAGCAGACGACAGCTGTGAGAGTTAGATATTATAATTTTAATGCTCTAGACAAATTAGTTCTTCTAAACAGGATAAATGAGGCTTAATGAAGTACAGACTTCGGATGTTATAGAATCCCTAAGACTATTATTACATGCACATACTGTTGAGTTTTGTGTTGTCTGTTGTGTATTTTAATGCGGGGTTTTGTGTACTATAAAAGTCCATTTAGGGACAAGCTTTGCAAACTAGCGTAGGCTATAAATACTGTGACATGTGGCATTGCTTCATGCTGCATACCTTTCCAATACAAATAAACATTAAACAAACACATAAATGCCAATCGAGACCCATTTTTCTCAAATCTCCTCCTCCTAGAAATAATTAGTATGTAATGTAATTCCAGGCAAACAAAAACAGCTTTAACAATGACTGTTGGCCACTTGTCTGATAAAGCAACGTGAAGTCAGGCTAATTCACCTACTTTAATGAGTATCACTGGTACACTATAGTTAACTAAAGCTTGCTCGCCTGCAGTATGTGAAGCAGACTGTTTGATTTGGCTCTCAGCTTTGTTCCACGCTTACATAGCCGTCTGAGTCCGATAGTGATCTGAAACTGTCCATTACTCTCCTCTCTGCAGTTTGAAGTGCGCACCTGTAAAACTGTACAACCGTTTAAACATTCATGCGCGACACCGGTAAGAAGAAACCCCAAAGTACAATCACAATATCATAAGTAGCTATACTCGTCTTACACTGTCTGCTAATTACTTCCGAGCAGAGAAATGAGAGAGGGTCGGTGTGAGAGAGGGATGGTGTGAGAGAGAGAAAAAGCCAGATGGACACAATGTGTGAATTTTTTTTCCCCCCCCCTTACTGTTTGTATGCTGGGGCAACCCAGTAAGGGTTCTCCGACGCTTCCTTGGCGTGACGCAGGATGGCCTCTCGTGGATTACTGTCATCCGTTTTATCCAAAGCGATGTTCTTCACGATGAATGAAGACAGTGTGCCGCCATGAGCTGCTACCCTGCCTCCTCGGCCTGTCGGGACACAGACGAGATACTGTTAAGGCATACTCAAAGGGAGCCTCTTAATGATTCAATACACAAAGTAAAACTGACATATCATCAAATCCTACGTCTGTGGGGAGCAAACTGGCCTGGTGTTCTGATATTAGGTAACCACGTCATCATCTGTCATCTACTAAAATGCACTGTACTCTATAGACAGTGACATCAGAGATGAGATGTAGGGTAAACAGCATGTATGTCAATGTCAGCAGTGGAAGTAAAGTCTGCCGTTAGCTGGCTGGCTAGCTAGCTAGCCATTCAGGATTTAATTTGTTTTTTGAATGTTTTTTTAATCAGGGGGCGTCTAAGAAATATATTATGAGACTATTTAAACTCACATTTCGAAGAGGAAGCATTCATTCATCTTTAGTAAAATGCCACATTGGAGCGTCATTTATTTCAACACTAATGAAAAAATGAAGTTTATATTCATCTGTAAGACAGACCACTGTTACTTAGTCGCAAGATATCAAATTTGACTTTTTCACATTTTATGATGCTCCATTATGTTAGCCATAAAGTTGCTACAACAATTAGAAGGAGTCTTCTTGAATCATCAGACCATGAGCTTTTTATTTCTTTTGGTTCTACTCCGTACAAACACACACACACCCACACACACCCACACACACACACACACACGATGAAATGTTAGTAGCTCCAGAGAACAATGAATTAAATCTATTTTTACAGTACTTCTGTGCTGCTGGCCACATTTGACTGCACCTAATGGAACTTTTTTGGGGGGATACCTTGCCTCTTTCCATGAAGGCCGTCTTAAAAGATAAAGGAGAGTGCACACTTAAAAAGCGCAGGGATTTCCTGCTTTAGTGCGGCAGTGAGGGTTGTTTGGGGATTGAGAGGCACCTCTTTCCACTGCTTGTAAGCATCCAGCCAACCACCAAACATTACCTTGCACTTATGTGAAGTCGGTTCACACACAAGATAAACAATATAAAGACTGTGTGCAATCTAAAGAAAACAAAAACAAAAACACTGAGTTGCTATCAAGAAGACAAACTTATTGTCATGAAACGGAACTACATTTTAATTTGCAGACAATTACATCTATTTTTTGTCTTTATGTCAATGTCTGTTCCATTAACAAGCTCAATAAGCATATAAGCTTATAAGCTAACGTCATAAAGCTAGGCCATAACCTGCAAACAATGCATTTTAAGGAGGATCTGTTGTAAAAATGTCCTCATAATCCACTTGTTATATATTTTTTTTGCATGTTTCATAGCAAAATGCTTTAACCATGTTTTTCCTAGCTGGGAAAAACACACAGTGGAACTATTACATTGTTGTAAGTACATGGTGCTCAAGGATTAAGTGAAAAAACAGTTGAAGTGCTGATGCACAACAAAACACGGCAGCAATGAGCCAGCTGGAATACAGCTACGCAGGAAACGTTGTCTGGCACCTTAACTAATTGGTATAGGGCTCGAAACTTTATCCAAGATTATGCATAGGTGTGGGATTTATGACAGTTTGTGTTACAGTAAAAAAATTTTACAAAACAAGAGTGGGGTTCCAGTGAAAGTTCATGGTACATCATTATGTCCCAGTAGTTAAAAAACATGAGGCAAAAGCAGGATCAGTCAATATCTCTGAGAGGCCAAGAGGGAGCAGGGCTGTTGTAGCACCACGAGCTGGATTGCATAATACCCATCAACAACTGTGGATTTGCACATCTGCTTAAAACAAAACCTTACATGTGCCCAGTTACAAACTTGACCCGTAATAATCTTCAAAAACAGCTGCAGAACTCATGTTAAAATTGTTTTTGCTTTTGCCTAAAGCACAATTTTCTCATCACAATTTGTGTCCTTTGTTATTCCGGTTCACTTAATATTTAACTTTTTGCACAAATAATAAAAAAAAAAAGAAAGAAAGAAAGACATTTTACCTGGTCCGGACACGGGAGGCTCAGGTTTGTGGGATTTCTTCGGGTCAAGCCTGTCCTTCTCCAGCTGTTTTCGTGTACTCCGCTGCCGGGCCTCTCTGAACATGGGTAAGGCATGAGCTGGAGACGCACAGGGTAAACAAGGATAATCAAGTTGCTTAGGTAACCAAGATCACATAACACCGCCACACAAATAAGCAGTCGGGGCACCTGGCAAAATGTCCAGTGTTTGTAGCCCACGTATAACACTTCCCTGAAGTAAACACAGGAATAAGAAGCTTCAGGAGAGATTTAGGAGTGTTTCCAGAAATCTAATCTACTGCTACACTTTGCATAGGATGTGAGAATAAAATAATTTACTGCATATACAAAAAAAATAGGGTTTTGTGCAAGGACAAAGTTATGCTTGTACTATAAAACACTAATTATGTCATAAACACCTCTTCTCCGGGGTAAATCAGGTGGCAGGTTCTTTCCCTTGATAGTAATGCTGAATAAGAGTTCTTTGTAGAATTGGAGATCAGAGCATTTTACATATAAAAAAAATGCAGTTGAATCAGTTTTCAAATAGATTTTTTTGTATAAACTGTTTGCAATGAACACATGGCATTGGCTCTAACTGGGATCAGGCTCACAGATGCCGACCACATGCTACGCCCCTCCGCCACCTGCGCTCAGCATTAGCTGCAGATACTTTCATTTAATACAAAGTGTCGTGTTTTCTTTTGATATCGCACGTGTGGGTTTTATCAGATTTGTCTGTGATTTGTCAGGCTAGAAGTTTTGGGAGTGTGCAGATAAACGACCTCCACGTCTTAAGCGCTCCGTTTAATATCAGGAATTGTCCTGTTTCTCGCATGAACAGTTTCTGCATTTTTTACCCTATTCTGAACATTATGTACGTCGACATCCATGAGGGATCTGCCGGTTTATATTTTAAAATCAAGGTCCCAGGTGACCTCCTGAAGCGTCTCTCCGCCCGAGTACATTTTCTGCCGTAGCGCACACCAATACATTCATTGCCTGTTTAGATTCAGACAATCACTCCGCCACTTTTCACACTTTTGTGAACACCATCACAATAAAGGCCCGCAGCAATTAAATCCATGAGTGTGTGAGTGAACGGGTGCATGATTAAGTGCGAATGAGTGCCTCCAAAGGTGTGTGAGACAGACTGTGTGTGTGTGTGTGTGTGATAGAAAGTGTGTATGCTCTGCTCTTATCCTCAGGGGTTACAAAGAGACACTTTAGTAAAGAGCTAGATAAAGTGATTTTCCATTCAGGAGCCCTGTCGCTGTTCAGTGTTAATTCTTCTCCCTCCATGCTACATTAAGCAAAAAGGTTACTGTTAACAGATTCCCTCGCTTTTCTCAATGGGCCATCACTTGCTTCCTGTCCCTTCTAATTTTCCAGCGTCGGGGCATCAAGTGCGTCACTCGCCACTCGTGGCAGTCAAATGCCTGCCTACTTCACACCCTGTTGGCATGGTAATGAAATCACATGATGCGTTTGAAAAGGCTGCAGTAGCCCAAACAATAAATGGCGCCTGAATTGGGCCTCAGCAGCCAATCAGTGACACCGTGTCGGCAGCTGTTCTGTTCCTGCGAGTTCACGACTTAAGTCTGGGGTCAGAGGAGTGTGAAGCACGCACTAAAGAGATGACAGCCTCGTGTGTTGGTGATATGACAGGATGACAGTTACGGGGGTAGTTTTAATTGTGTGTGTGTGTGTGTGTGTGTGGTTAAGTCAGCAGGAGATCACGCCAGCAGAGGTGGGAGAGGAGGCTGTCCCTAGCGTGATCCGGCATGACAGGAGGCCACATGGCCGTCGCGTGGCACAGTGCCCCGCGGCTGTCGATTCGATCATCCACACCCTACTCCATCAGCTAATGGGCCCGTGAATGCCCCGAACATGCTTTCATTCCTTGCAAAGCCGTCGGCATGAGATAAATCTGGTTTGAATACTTTGCGTGTGTGTGAGACATAAAGAGCAACAGTGAGGTACCAATTCTAAATAAAATCATGCTCTAATTGGCATACATATGGAAGATGGTTGACACCGTTTTGGTGATGCCTCTCTCCTCCTTTTTAAGTGCACGTTGCACAAAGAGCACCGCTAGGCAGATGGGTTAGTCAGTCAAGGTGGACAAAACGGCTGGAGAACTTTGAGAAAAGCTATTAATTTTTTTTTTGTGATTGTCGGACCCAACTGAAACTGCATGCTATCCCGGACACGGTGGGAGAGCGTGGTATTAGGTAACACGTTATCCTTGCATGAAACGGTGTGCGAGTGTATTTAACACGCCTCCAGCACTGACACGGAAAGAACTTACGTGTGATAATGTAATCTTGGGTTAGAGTCTCTGCTTGTTTCTCTTTGTGCTTGCTCTTCACCACGCACAGCTTAGCACCCCTGGGGGGGAAAAAATATCATAAGGAACAATGATGAATGACTCAGTATTAGGTCTGACAGAGAGACAGATCATGAACTAATATCTGAACTGAACATCATTAAACATTTGGCTCAATCAGCTGCTGTTTTTCCTGCCAACTTGGTAATTACATTTTCAGTTCTAGAGAGCAACTCTTCACTGATCAACATCCAAGTTTTTACTGCTTTACTTGTTTGGCACAGAAGAGGAAAAACAACTACACTTGAGAGTAATAAACAAACTAAAAATATTTTACAGTGTAACAGTATGATTCATTTTTAATCATCTATAAAAATAGACTTCTTTTGCATGGCTGTGGCTACAGAGACACTCCCAAAAAGTAAAAGATAAAATAACACAAGATGGCTATCTCCAAACATACCTGTGGCTTTTAACAGGGTCATAGTACACCTTAGCCAGTCCGTTTCCAGTCCCAACCATTATCTGGTTTAGTTTCGGGTGCCACAAGCAGCGGACAGCACTCTGAAACACACACACACACACACACACAGACAAAAACAACACAATTAACTCCCCCAAAAAACAAATCTACAGTCACTTAAGGTGGCACATGTGCAGTGGTCATAGTTTAAAAACAGCAGCTCACAGCACGTTGTGATTAACTTTCTCTTGTTGTGGGTTAGATTTGCGAGAGTTAACAAACGGATCATGTTTTATTGTCCTGAGTATTGTGAGTGTGTGACCCAGGATGGCTGTGGTACAGTGGGTATCAGTCCCAGCGTGCTCTGCTGCTCCAGTTGACTATATTTGGTTGTTGGGATGAGGGCTGGATCCCTCAGTCTGTGTGTGACAGATGGCCCAGTGCCAACAGGCAAATGTGACCACATTTATCCAGAGGTGTGGGTTTGTGGAAGACAGAGAGAAATACACGCACATTTGCAGGACAGTGATGAAGACCCTCTGTTCATCTTGCGAGATGTGAGATACAGTAGAGAGCTGAAAGCCCCCTAACAGCAGTAAGAACAGGGTTGGAGCCTTCTGTGATGAATTCATTGTTGGTGCATATCGATGCATATGCATGTGGCTGTGTAGGTCATGTAGTCGCACAGAATATTTATTAAGAGTGAGCATTTGGCCTTTATGTGGAACAGAGAAGGCAATCTGATGGGGTCTGGGACAGTAGCGGCGGAGGATGGGGGGTGGGTAGGACTGTGACTGGGACGTCCAGATTCTGTGACAGTAAAAGCTGCTTAGCGCCCAGCTGTTCAGCTTCCCACCAGGATACCAGAGGAAGGAGTCTCAATCACACACACAATCATGAACACACACAAGAGGACAGGCGCAGACGAGTACTTGCACATGCGCGTGGAAAGAGAAATAAATATGCATATCTAGTTAGATTAATATTAGTATAATATTAAAACATGTTCAACCAAATAAGGCATAAAATTCAACCAGCAATCCGTACACCCCCTCCAAATTCTATAATAAATTGAATTTCTTGATATAGTTCCAACATTTTTACCCAAGTATGCAAGATTATTAAGAACTGAAATCATTCACAATCTGCTAAATCGTACTCACACCTCATACATATCCACACTATGAGGCCAGAGGCTCAGTGGTGTTTAGCACGTAGGACAGATGAGGGTTAATCTGCCCACATGAGCCAGCTGTAATTGATAGAGAGATCTGGAAAATGCTTTAAACAGGATGTTCTGAACATAAGCCTCGCATATTCCTTGCATGTATTGCTAGACAGATGATGACACGAATAAAAAAATGACTTATTGGGCGTAATTTAAGCATAAATACTGATTTAAACGATAATATTAAACGTTGAAAATATGCTGCATTTGTCCTTTGGAAAAACGCTCGTCCCATAGAAAGCTCGGGACATGTAACGTGTATCAACACGTATGTAGAACGAACTGAAGTCACACCGTGGATGTGCTTCAGTGTAAACATGTAATTGGTTCGTCAGGTCGCTAAAACAACAGGGGAAAGTTGACTGCGTTCCAATTTGCAGGTACTGCCAAGGCACACAGGTTAGCTCCATACACAACAGCCCAGATTCAGTCACTAAAACCAAAATAGCAGTGACAACACAGCCTGATAATTGCCGTCCAGTGGAGTACAGGCAACCGCCTCTTCAGACCCAAACAAATCACTCTGTATACAGTAGAATAATCCTGAAACAGAACGCAGCTCAAAACAGCCCCGATCAGTGAGGCCCAACTCCAACTGCATCCACTGAGAAGTCCACAGCCAAGCACAGCTCTGTCCAGTCCAAAAGCAAGACAGCGTCCCAGATATTCAGAGTAGCGTGTTTATACTCCGGGAACCCCTGTTTACACTTCACGTCCACAAAATTACATCACATCATGGCGGAGGAAACTTTAATCAGTCAGTAGCAGCCTTCTATGTCCCGTCAGATTAAAATACCAAAGGCTGACTATGGGTAAATAAGACAACAGCCCCCTTTCCCAATATGTCCGCTGATTGTGAAATAAACTTATGCAGCGCTAATGAGACACAACAGTCAGCTGTGTTTCTTGTTCAGCTGCCGGTGAGTGGATCCAAATGTGACCGAACAGCGCGGTCAACTGAATGCAGCAGGAGAAAAGAGAACACTACGTTCAGCACCGGTGCTACACACTGACTGGGCTGCTGTCCAAGGAGTCTGTAATTAGCAGGAGCTACCTTACTGGAACAACTTGCTTTCACATCTTGAAAGATTTACTGGCTAAGGTGCGTAAGAAAGAACAGAATTACGGCCACCTTTTTACCTTTTACCCTTGGCTGCTCTTGATGAAAGACCCACCTTTTGTATTAAGGGCCCCTTTGAAAGAACAGCGCAGCGAGCAGCTCACTGTTTAAGAGCTATCAAGCGAGGCATGGTAGTTAACTGCAGCAACATTGATTTCTTTCAATACAGGTGATTTGATACTTGGATACCATTAGTTGGCAACGGCACTCTATGGCTGCAGCATTGCTTCAACGTAGACGATAATGGCGGTTGCGCCAACGCGTAGAACTCGCAGTGTTTACGAAAAATACAATGGTTCATTTCACAAATGCTATGTGTAAGCATCTCAGCAGAGAAGTCATCATCATGTCCTCATCTGTCTTTTTTCAGACAAGACCTTAACAAAGGCTCTACAGGTGCCAATAGCTAGTATGGCAGTGACTTTCCATAGTTTTCACAAGTTGTAAACTGTTTGTATTTGCACATACAAACCTATAAAACTAACCACCGTAGATTTATACTAATGTCTCAGTAGGTGTAAGCAACGTTTTGCAGATAAATAATACAGCAGCATTTCCTATTACAACTGGCAGCAGCCATTGAAGCTGAATCAAACTCACTACTATGTCTCCTAATTAATAGCAAAATATACACAGATCAGGCATAACATTATGACCGCTGACAGGAGAAGTAAATAACATTGACCATCTCGTGACAATGTTCTGCTAGGAAACTTTTGGACCTGGCATTCGTGTGGATGTTACTTAGACATGTACCACCCACCTAGATCAGACCAGGCACCCCTACCCCATAGCAATGGCACTCCTTGATGGCAGCAGCCATCCTCTGCAGGATGCAGCCTGACACAGGCAAAAACGGTTTAGGAACAACTCAGAAAACATGAAGAACAGCACAAGTTGTTGACCTGGCCTCCAAATTCACTAGATCCTGAACTGATCAAGTATCCGTGGGATGCACTGGAAGAAGCCTGATCCACAGAGGCCCCCTCCCCTCAACCCATGGGACCCAAAGGCCCCCACTAACAACATCCTGTTGCCAGACACCACAGGACCCCCTCAGAAGGCCCATGTCCATTCTCTGATGAGTCACAACTGTTTTGGAAGCACTAGGGAGACCTACACAACATTAGGAAGGTGGTCACAATGTTATGCATGATCAACAAACAACTTTCCACATTAGGTCTATACTGCATCAACTTTTGTGATGAATAGTATTATTAGGTAATAGAATTTGAAATGGTTTCTTGATTACTTGAACTTGGCTACTGCAATCCATCAAATCCAACTGTAAAATAACATAAGTAAAATCTTTATTATTATTATTATTTCACACATGGCAGCAGCGAAGAGATGACAGGATCACACAACAAACATCTCCAGATAGATTTGCCAAGTGCAGGTGCTCACATAATACAAAGTGGCAGAAGCCGGTACACAGACATTTATAGAAAGTGCACGGCAGCTCTGGCTTTCCATGGGTACCCATTGACATCCCGCCAAAAGTTGGCGTTTCTGCAGTGAGGAAGATCTCACCTGCTCCTTCTGATGGACTAAGATAAGCTTAAACGTGTCTGAAGTATTTACCAAACAGGCCTAAAACCGCCTGGGCTCCCAGGCACACCCCAGAATCCAGGTCTGGGGTTATGTAGACTGTTTAGTTAGAAATGATTGGTGGCCCTTCCTTTCACTCGGCTGCCTGGTACGCCACTTTATAAAGACTGCACTTAAATTCTTGAGCCATCCGAGAGGCAGACGGCTGATGTAAACACAGTAAATAGCACATTCATCAGGTTCACTGAGTGCATGTCAACCACAAATGACTGATCTGCTGCACACAGCTAAATTTGAGAAAAATCTAAATTATTTTAGAAAATGAGGTAATTTGTTATTTGTGCAATTTGATATAGGTGATCTGTTATGAGATTGTTATCTTGTTGGTTAGCGGTTGGGGTGGAGGAGCTAAAAACAGAGGAAGAGTTTAATAAAAACGTTATCAAACATGAATATTAAAATGGTCTAGACTGGGAATACTAGCACCTGATCCTCATAATTCTACCCCATAACTGTGCTGCAAAAACTTCTCTAAACCGCTTTATTCCTAATTGGCTGCAGCTGTCCAAGTTTTCACCCAAAGCAACATGTTGACAAACAAACCGTAGCTTTTTACTGACATACAAGCAAATAAATGAAGCAATTTGACAGAAAGAAACCGCACAAAAAATGTGAATGGCTTTAAAGGATATTTCCATTCCTTTTGGTGGGAAAAAAGCACAATTAAACTACTTTAATCGTTACCATGTAAATTTTGGGAGGTTAGTACAATTAGCACAAATAAAACCATTTCCATGGCGACTTGCAGCCCGGACGACTCTTTAGACTGCATATTTTTTGTGGCACCGGGCAGGATTTTGCGGGTAATCTGCTGTTGAACAGCCAGGAAGAGGTTTTTCTGTCCTTCCAGTGAAACTGAGCTCAAGCTTTCTGAGTTTCTCACAATGGCAGATGGTGGAGCAAGTGAAAGGCCAATGGAAAAATTACTTCCAAATGTTTACCCTCTTCAGTAAAGAGAAGACAAACGTCCACAGAGTGATGTAAGAGAGGAGGGATGTTAAGTCCTAAACAGACTCTTTGACCCAAGTGTCTGAGGTCTTTTCTTTGGTGCTGCCCCAAGTGAAAGTTGAGGCAAATATTAAACCGGTCTATTTTCTAATGTTTTATGATGCATCTGTGAAGAGCTTAAGTTAACTGCTTGTCCTCAACTACCGAAAGCCAACGCTATGTGCATTATTAATCAATATTACCACCTACAGTCTCTGAGTGACACTATTATCACCAAACACTCAAAAGTCGAGAGCACTTCGATGGAGCACAGTGTTTAGTCCTGTCAGGTTCACCGACTGTCATCTTCTAACTACCACCAGACAGGAGCTCGCGCTAGAGAGGAGGGGACAAGTACAGAAGCAAGATCATAGACATGGAGAAAAATGTGGTCTTGATTTTGACTTGCGTAAACAACAGCAGCAGACATAAGGCCAAGGCAGATTAATGTCTCAGCAAAGGCATTTCTTTGTGGTATGTACATCAAAATATTGGCAATCAGATGACAGCTTTGGGGTATATTTGATGTGGAAGCTATTCTTAGAAGTAGCTAATAGAGAATTAATTGTAGTTTCTTCAAGTGACAGCACCAACAGGGTCATGTAGCTCTCAGTTAATGATTTTATTACATCAAGCTAGAGTATAGCCAATGTTTTGATATTAAATTAAGAGTCACGTTTAAACACAGTTTCTGAAATCTCAGAGGAAATGGCTGCAACCTAAACTCTGACCGTCCTCACCTCAGTTAGTGCAACTGTGCAGTGGGCTGTGCACTTAGTGCTGATGCTGTGCCAAGGTTTGCAAGATATCAGCAGCTGGCTGGCAGGGGTCAGAGGAAGGATAGACACACACAAACCAATCTTTTGTCTCTTGCCCCCACTCTCGAAAATGTTAATTCAATGGCCTATGTGAAAGTGTCATGCCTTAGCCAGGGAGACCGAGTTGGAAGGCATTAGCCTCTGTCAGACCTCAATTGTTATGACTATAGATAGACACTGTTAAATCGGTTGAAAAAGGCTTCAAGAAGGGGAGACGAGAGGGGGAGCAAAAAACCTATGTCTGGTTGCCCTCGGTAAATGGATTTCTGAGAAAGTAGGATTTGGGCAAGGCACATAGTATGCTAATATTTTTGCCGATGTAGTGTGCACATGTGAATGGAACATGCTGATTGTGCCCGTCGATAATTTAATTTAAAATATAACGCAAAGGCATTAGACGTGAGAGCGGCAATAGCCGTCCTGCCAACGGTTTGTGGGAATGATTTGATGTATGAAAAGGTCACATTTCTCCACTTTCTCCCAGCCTGCCCAGCGAACCATTTTTTAAACTTCTCCGCCTCAGCCTTCCTCCATAACTCTTGTCATCGGCTCAGATTTTTTCCCCCCGCAAATAATGGTAGCGTCAATTTTTCATCTTGGGTGAAGATGGAGAAAATATGTATTCTGCCATGCTACTAATCTGAGAGAGAGTGATTTAAAAAGGAAGAATGTTTAGTCATGTTTGCCAGATGATAAATGATACATTTGTCATTAAATCAAATGCCATATTAGGAAATTTAAAAGACTTCCATATCATTTCATATCATTATGCGATTATTCTTATTAGCGTAACCCAGTTTCACAACGTCACAGCTGTATGGTTAGAAACTGACAAAGATAATAACAATAGACAATAAACAATATAATAACATTTTAATGCATGGGCATAAATATGTGTTGAATAGGAAGTTAAATAAATCCCAAAACCAAGCTGATGAAACCTTTAAATGAGGCTTTAGACTACTGTGTTTTCAAGGAGCTACAGCCAAATAAAACCCTTTTAAGGCTCTTTGAGCCCAAACCACTTAAAGAAGAAATGGCAGGCACACTGGTTTCATTATGTGTCATTGCGGGTTTCCCCACTGTTCAGAGTTTATGGTCATTTCTTTTGTTCGTAACCAACATATCATATCAGCCAGCTGAAAAACATCTTATAATGAGGGCAGCTGCGGTTGTGAGGATTGAGGCCGAACTTACTGCATTGGTGACTTCTATTTCGTAGACCTTTTGAAAGGAAACTCGGTCAAAGAAAACCAGCTTCCCGTTTCCCTCGTCTCTCTTCACCGAGGTCCCCGTTACGACAAGCTTGTCGTCTGGGCTAAAACAGCAGTCGGTCCTAATTGAATACAATGACAAACATGCGACATCAGTTCATAATCCACACACAATGAGAATAGCTAACAATATCAGCTGAAAAGTCTCACATGGTAAAGTAGTTGGTCAGACCAGTAGCTACGTTCACAGGCTTCCTGAAGTTGCGTATATCCCACATCTTCAGAGTGTCGTCGCCTAGAAAAGAAAAGTTGGTGGCTGCAGGTTAACTCTAAATACTGGGATTTATTTTCAAAATGTCAGCACAGAGACCTTTCTCAAGGTTATTTACTTTACTGTAAAGAACCATCTTCTCCCGACTGCTAGGCATTAAGAGTTTTTTTTTTCATTTACCTTACAGAATTATGTTAAGTGAAGTACTCTCACAAGAGTTATTCCTGTTTATCTTTGTGTTGGAAACCTCTTGACTGGACTATATACCATGCAGAATGTTTTGTTAGTGGTCCCTGTTTATTTGCACACTTAAGAGAGGAGCCATTTCTCTCCTGAAAAAAAAAAAAACACTGCTCTGGATCAGTGTTCAAGCACTGGACATAAAAAGTGGTTGCTCTAAGCTAGGTTGCTGATCACTGTAACTTAAACACGTATAGTAGCTAGCTGCATAGCTTGGCTAAGGTCTTCTTCTTACCTCCACGTGAAGCGAGAGTCACGCCATCATAAGAAAAGGAAAGGCAAGAGGTGTCTGATCCTGGAGTGTGGGCTTGTCGACAGTGGAACTTTGTGTGAACCTAGAAGTAAAAGAGAAAGCAGCGCATTGATGACACATATTTATACAGGGTCTGGTCTAGTTTTGCTGTATAGCAGTGATGTGGGTCTGGCACAAAGGTTATGGTGGCAGCAATACACTTATAAGTGTGTATTTTACATGTGAAAAGAAAATCTGTATGTCAGCAAAAATCAAAACGTATCCACTTTTGATATTTTGATATTTAAAAAAAATTGCAGTGAACAGAATGTAATTGATCCTTAATGCTCTGATTTAATAGTAGGTGTTTCGGTCCCTGCAGAAACAAAAAGCCCATTTCATTCAGTGCGACTCCAAAACAACACACGGTTTTCATTTGCACCTTTGAACACGGTACTATATATTTAATTATGAAGCTAAGCTAAGCTAGAACTGGTATGAAATACCAGTACCTAACATGCTGCACTCCCCACACTCTAAAGCTAGAGACCACAGACATTTACCTTGGCAAGACTTCGGGTTTCTGCTTGACAGATGTTATTCTGATGTTTCTACCTGAAATCGTATAATAATATTCCAACTGTGCACAGTTTACCAGCCAATAATGCAAAACAGACCCACTACTCACTGCAGCCTTGTGCGAGCACTGCCCTTTGGTATTATTAGCCATCCTTAAACAACTGTTATGTCAGAAGTGTCAGCCAGTTTCAGTTACTTCAAAGTGTAACATCAAAATATGGACAATCTGGCTTCACAGCAGGATGTGCCAGAAGCACAAAAGACAGTAGTAGCTGAACGGAGAAGAGTTTCTCTCTTATGTTGAAAATCTGGGCAGCAAGAGGCCGATTATTCTTCATAAATAATTTAAATTGTTTGACAAATCTGCGAAAATAATGGGTTATATGAACCTACAGTAGTTTCATGAGGCCACCTGAAACTGAGGAAATAATTCAATATTTTCAACTATATGTGGCATTTTGATAATCGATTAATCAATTTTCCAAACTGTCTGTAGTTCGTGCTTCTCACACGAGAGGGTGTTTTCCTTTCATTAGTCATTTGTAGAGATGAACCCAACAGCTTTTGGTTTTTGAATGGTTGGATTTACATGAGACAATAGCGCCATTTCCCCGGGATGTTTCTACACACACTATGAGAATGTGATCTTACTCAACTTGACTGAATAGACCATAGGTTAAAGCCAGATAAGGAAATCTTAACAACTATTCGAAATATTCCAAATAAATCAAATTCACCCATGCACCTTCTCTAACCTCTCATCTAAACAGCTGCTTCAAAGGTGCTCTGCCATTGGGTGTACTTCCTGAGTGTTGCTGAGTAAGCTGTAGTGCAGAGTGGGCCATGTCTGCAGATCCAGATTGGAAATAATCACTCCCAAACACTGTGTTACTGTAGTAAGCCTCATAAAAGCTAGAACCGCCACTTTGCGATTGTATGCCTCCGCCAACCAGTCAAGTTGGAATTTATGTCTGTCTAGACTGATATCATATACTGTGTGTAGTGCAGACTTTGAAGTAATTTAACGCAGAACACTCTGTTCACAGTGAAGTTGACCTTTGGGATAGATTGACATTCTGACAAAATTTCACACAAACAGCCAAAGATCTGTTTTTTGAGGCTTTTAATCACCAAATTCTAATCAGCTCTTATGTGAATCCAAGTGGACATTTGTGCCAAATTTGAATAAAATACCTCAAGGTGCTCCTGAGATACAGATGGGGTTACAGCAACTTTGACCTGTGACCTTTGACTAGTGAAATGTAATCAGATCGAGACCAAGCGGACAGTTGTGGCAAATTTGAGGAAATTCCCTCAAGGTGTTCCTGACATTTCAGCAGTTAACTAACGGGCCACGACACAATTTGTGAGGTCAACTTGACCTTTGACGAACAAATTCTAATTAGTTCATCACTGAGCTTGTGCTAAAGCTAGAGCAAGCAAGAACAAGGCCTTAGGCAGATGGGTCCCTCCATATGAGCTGGGTTCTGCTCGAGGTTTCTTCCTGTTAAAAGGGAGTTTTTCCTTGCCACCGTTGCCTTCAGGCTTGCTCTGGGGGTTTCAGGCCGGGTTTTTGTAAAGCGTCTTGAGACGATTTGTATTGTTATTGACGCTATATAAATAAAATTGAATTGAATTGAATTGAATTGAACAAGGTGTTCCAGAGATATTGTGTTGAAAAAGAATAGGTCTGACAAATGGCATCTAAATAGAGGTGTAAAAATCTAGGTTAAAAGCAAGAGTACACTGTTGGTTTTGGAGATTTTTACTCTACATTTTACAAATAGGGCTACAGTCAATCCTTAGTCCATCATGACTTCCAAGAATGAGACTGGATTTGATGTAAATTTGATGAGAATGTGAAAATAGTTCGTCATTCCCACTTGATAAGGCAGTTAATCGCTCCTCCAGTGAAGGTCTTTCTGTCACTGAATGATTTAACTATTGCTTTAGTACTAATAGCAATTCCTTGCTGCCATGCATTCTCTCTCCTTCCTTCCACCTTCACTTCCCAGTGCCTTAGTTTTACCCTGGGCCAAGTGCAGCAAGACTACAGGGATCGACCACTAGACGCTGGTGAAGCAACAGTCTGGGAAGCAGGCTTGCAAACACTCAAACAAACATAACCTTGGTTTATACAGCTACATTTTCATTAATCC
This sequence comes from Chelon labrosus, assembly GCF_963514085.1. Classification (NCBI taxonomy): domain Eukaryota; kingdom Metazoa; phylum Chordata; class Actinopteri; order Mugiliformes; family Mugilidae; genus Chelon; species Chelon labrosus. The sequence continues at coordinate 13,806,585 of NC_140355.1, forward strand.
TAAACGGAATGCAAATAAATCAGTGAAAAGAGAATTGCAGCAATACAGGCTTTTGACCAAAAAAAAGTGGCTGAGGAATTTTAAGCGAGCACACAGCGTGGAAGACAGATAAGATTGAGAAATATAGAGAAAAGCTGGCATAAATTGCAGGAGAGAGTGGAGCGTGAGGTGAATGAGTGATGTGCCCTCAAGATAACGGAAGGAAACAAGGCCATACTTCACTTCCAAAGTAAGTGGAGGGAAGTTATTAACTTGCACGAGACTGATAATGCCGTTACCTTGGACTGTAGATAACACGGATTACACTTTTTCAGGCCTTGGCCGTTTAATCTCTGTAGTCTTCTCAGGGATAATTTTCTCCATCCCATCATCATTTCACTCCCAGATTACCTTTGACTAACTTCCATTTTTCTCATTTGTTATCTTTGAATGTCAGCTTATTCCTTTTGTTTGCTGCACTTAAATGGACTAGGTTGAAAATTAAAAGTTAAGAGGTCAATTTAACACAGAAATTACATTTTATAATCTTACAGTAGACTTTTTTAAGCATAGAAAGTAGTCTTGAGGGCACGATTCCTACCACAACGACCACAGTCAACACTGTACCAAGTGCGTAAGTGTGTAACCAAACACACTCTAATAAAACTGTGGATGTATCTAGTATATACACCGATCAGGCTTAACATTATGACCACTGACAGGAGAAGTAAACAACATTGAGTCTGCAATGTTCAGCTGGGAAACATTTGGATCTGGCATTCGTGTGGATGTTACTTAGACATGTACCACCCACCTAGATCAGACCAGACACCCCCACCCCATAGCAATGACACTCCTTAATGGCAGCAGCCATCCCCAGCAGGATGCAGCCTGACACAGGCACATACACAAAAACAGTTTAGGAACAATTAAAAAAAAAGAAAACAAACAAACATGAAAAACAGCACAAGGCGTTGACCTGGCCTCCAAATTCCCTAGATCGCAAATATCTGCCAGACACCACAGGACACCCTCGGAAGGCCCACTCTCTGATGAGTCACAACTGTTTTGGAGGCACAAGGGAGACGTACACAATATATCAGGAGGGTGGTCATAAAGTTATGCCTGATCGGTGTATGATCATGGTAGGCACAGGGTACGGTCTTAGAATCACCAATGAACCTAACCAGCATGTCTTTGGACAGTCAATGGGTACGGTGAGTACACTATGAACAAATGATGAACTATTTTCTTGTAATCATCTGGTCTTATGATGTAGGCCGCACCTACAGTTTGAAGGAATAATAGCTTGTCTGAAAGATGCCAAGTCAGAAGGTGAGAATATACGACATCAAACAAGTAAATATTACACCACAAATATACTTCAAAGAGAAGGCAATGAAATCTCCCGTGCATAGCTCCCAGAGAGGACTGTGCAGATGTGCATTTTCTTTCTCCCTTAATGAACCTGTTCCTTGACCTCAACACGCATATTTTACCATGGAAAAAGTTTTCTTCAGGACAAACAAAACAAGAACTAATAAGAAAAAGTTAGGAGCTCCTCCTTATGACCCTTGATGAATTCCGCAAAGTTGTTTTTTTTTTCCCCCCTCTTTTTATCCGATGTCCTTTTTACCGAGATTAACACCATCTGTTCTTAGCACATGCTGTGTTTGAATCCCTTTTATATTGTTTTGTTATGTTATACTGTCGTCAGTGTCTGTTTTATATATCTTTTTGTATATTTGAAAATCACTGCCTTATCCTACCACACCAAGAACTGGAGAGAGTAAGAGACAACCATTCTCCAATTCTGGAGTAAATTAAGAGGAGAAAAACTGAAAAGGAAGTATACACAATGTCATTAAAAGGTAGTAATATATAAATATACTGTATGTGGAAATACAAGGCGATAAGAGGAAATGATAAAAATAGGAAATGCAGCATCTTTAATAGGTAGCTGGTTGTTATTCTAGACACCTATTGCAAACATACACCCACTCCAGCTATTTCTAGATCATACGCTGTTGTTGGGAAAGCTTGAGTGTTTATTAACTACCTTGATGTTGGCTGGCATTGGTAGATGCCACGGTGTTCGCTTCCTGTGATAATCTTTACAACCGGTGTGTGAAACCGGATTCTCATACACTGTTTGAATCATCTATCATGCCTTGTGACCATCCTCTATAAGCTGTGGCCTTCTTTCCGGCCGACAGGCATCAAGGTAAATTATCAAGATTTCATTCAGTAAAGCAGTGCGACTATTTTTTCTAAACAGTGAGTACCGCTTGTAAGAAATTATTCCACACATACACGCAAACGCACGCACACACAGCCCTAATCCGCATCTACGCACATTATGCAGCAGGAGTTGATAAATAGCTGAACGAACACAGCATTGGGTTTCATCCTCCGCAGACTATGATAACAATCTACCACAGCGCCAACTGTTCCAAATCACGCTGTCCGAGTATGATTATACAAATGCTGCAAGGTGCTACATCTCTACGTTTACCACGCTTTTGAAGAGGAACACCTAGAAGACTTGATGCCCAGTGTGCACTCAGTTTAACATCTCACTCTGACCTCTGTTACAGTCTGAGGATCAAGTGGCCAAACCACAGTCCTGAACAGCTGCTCTGATCTTTCATGGAAGTCAACAAGTGGGGATGGTGAGTAGGCTTCTGTTACGAGAATCACACCGGAGAGAACGTCCAGATAATCCAGAAGTGCGGTATATTAAAATAACTGTATTCTTACACCCTAAAATTTGTACACGGTAGGACTATTTCTTCACATGTTGCTTCCAAGTCCAAGTTTGAGGTTAAAAAAAGATTTAGGAATGGGCACAACAGTGAGCGCTGTGGTATTCCTTTTCCAAATAAACATCTGATTCAAGTCACTTAGTGACCCCAACTGTAGAAATGCTTAAAGGGAGGAATAATCAAACTGTGTGGCAACGGTACAAACAATGGGCTGGTCACAATGGAGGAACTGTGATATGCTGTTTCTACAGTAGATAGCCCAGTGGCTGACCGATTTTCAGATCCTTCAGATGCAGAAGGACAGGTATATGGTGAGGTTTGGGTGTTTATTCCCACTTCCTGTCAGATCCTAGAACATTTTAAACATCTTTGGAGTTCTTTCAGTTCTTCTTTTATTGTCTTTTCTATCATTTTGAATCTTCAGAAAGATCTTTCTTCCTCCCTGTAAGGCATATGACTTGCTTAATAATGTAGGACAACCTTTTCAGATCACCTGAGATGAAAGCAGGAATCACAAAATTAAGACAGGACTTTGTGGCTCTGGACTATCTCAGCACGTCTTTATGGTCGTTGTTCCAGTTCTGTATTTTAATGCGTGGCAGGTGCTTTTATCAGCACCTGGCAGCTTTGGACAGGAAATCTCTTATTTTTCATTTTATGAGGATTGATTGCTGTGACAAAACCACATTGAGCAGACAACATGACATCGGATGATAACACTCTTCACTGTCTAGTTTAGCGAAACCACCTCTTTTGGGGTCCCGCTTTGAAGTCTGGAGACATGCAAGTTCACCACTGACATCACAGCATTCCTCCGGTCTCTGCGGTAATGTTTTGGAACGAAGGCCTGCACCCTGAATGCACCAAGTATCACAGAGCGCACATAACCTGGCAACCATTTAAATGCAGTCTTGTAATTCTGGCACCGACCCCTCTGGTCAGAGGATGAACATGCAATCACTCTCTGTGTTAGTCCACAGAAAGAGACCTACTTGACTCCCAACGCAGGATCAATCAACTCATGTCAAGGTTCAAGAACAAGATGTGTCATCCTCAATAGCTTCTCTTCGGGCTGAGCTATAGCTCAAGGTCGTGTACGCGATTGATCGTGATTGATCTGCCTGCATATTCTGGCCATGAGTAATGGTGGCAGTACAACAGGAGATAGGCCTCATTTGTGTGGGAGAGGGAGCAGCAATAAAAGCATCGGGAGGTCAACTCCTTTTTAGGCTTGTGGCTGAATTCGAGTCAGCAGCACAGGTTGCTGATTAGGGCAGAGGGCACCAACTAAATTCTTCAGCCATTCAGACAGGACAGGCTCCAGTGGTCAGGAAACAGACATGACTATTGTAAGCTGCTATGGACGCAGGGTAAATATTTAGCTTGGAGAAGGAGGGGTAATAAATTTTGAAAGCTTTAACCCAATCGCAAGAAGCATGCTGCTATGAACGGCCAAGGGGTGGGATGATGGGCGACTGGAGACGAGGTGGCAGTCTATACAATCTGGGTTTGTGGAGGCACAATTACAAAAGGAAAGCGTTAACATTGAAAACAAATCCTGCAAACTATGTGGCACACGTGTGTCTAATGATTATGAAGTTGACTGTTGGAGTAATTATCACGTAGCCTACTTCCCATTTGAGTAATCTGGATAAGCCCCCGTGTCCAATCAAGCTGTTCCAACTCACTAACTACACTTTAACTGCTACTATCTCTATTCTCACATGAAATAACCGAAGCACTCAACCTTGTCTACATAAAGAGGTCGGACAGATGAAAGGATATGAAGTGGAACAAAAAGAAAGTAGAGTAGAAATGTGCTGGAAACATACCTTGTAATTCTCGAGTTAGTTAATGAAGACTCTGATAGACTCTGATCCATGATTGTTAAAAACTTAATTTTCCAGATGCAGGTTTTCATAGAAAATACTGTATTTAGCGATGTCTGTGTGCAGCCCTAGAGCAGTTTTAAGTTCCATGTTAAAATGTGGGTTTAGGACTCTTAGGTGAGTAACCACAAAGTGTTTCTCTCAAGGTGGAAAGAGCAACTCGTGAAACTAGCGTTTCCAAATGAGCTTGCCATAATGTAACACAATATCAAACTGGAATGATGCCTGACAATTGCTCTCTTTGAAAATACTGAATTAGGAGTGCTGTGGGTCTATTAAACCTCCTCTTCAACAAAATGCAACCCCCTTTACGTCTTTCCATCAGTTTCGTGAGTCTTGTATGTGACTCAGAAAGAGAGCAATAAACTGTCAGATCTGCTTTGTGGCTGATATTTTTTCTCTCTCCCTGAAATGGACTACACATGTGTCATTGTTATAGAAATCACAAAGAAAAAATAAAGCGCTGAACAGACAGTCAAGCACTGGGTAGACAGTGAGTTACCCAGAAGACATGCTCAATAAAAGATTGAGGAGATGCATTCTCCAGCCCTGAGTGGAAGTCATTTTTTATCCGTGCTGATGATTTGTCAAATAACTCAACTGAAAACAGCCGAATAAGTCAGTGCAATGCTTCCTGGAAGCCAAGATCAACTTATTACCTCAACGATGTGAATCTTGAAGAAAGGAATGTACACTTTGATCACTTAATTGTCTAATTAACTAATAGTGGAAAATGTACTGGGGGAAATTGTGATTGGGCCTCCCAGCAAACTTTTACATGACTCAACTCAATCTCAGTTAATTCGGTTACATAAGCGGTTATTTTGAGCCATGGCTGTGGCTGGCTCTAGGAACAGTTGGTCTATTATTTTGGCCTAGAATGAAGTACATCAGTGACCATTATGCGGATTAGCACAAAATTTGAGAATGTCTCAAAATAACTTTGACTTTTGAGTAATATGTAATATATTTTTAGTACTTAGATGTTCCTTATATTTTGTTGTCCTCCAGTGTCAGTTTGGACAAATGCATTTTAAAGCTAGGTATTTTGCATTCTTCAGTGGTGGCAATTTGTTGACATCTGACCTCTCTGGACTTTGACCGTCTGACCCGAGTCTCATGACTCTGTAGCCGAAGCCATAACCAAACAGACAGCCTATGTTTACAACCCACCGCACACTGCAGTGGTTGGTATGTGTGCATTCTGAAACTCACGCTAAGGTTTCTGTCCCAGATCTGGATGGTACCATCTTGGCAGCCTGCTGCAATGAGCTTTCCATCACGACTGTAGGTGCAGCATGTGGGGGTGACCTTCTTCCCTTGGGAGGAGCGGGGTTTGAACACAGACTTGTGCTTCTTCTCAGAGTTCACGTCCCATGTGCGCACGGTGCTGCGGGAAGACAGAACATTTAATTTATCCTCATCCAACTGTCCAGTTCAAAACATATTTGATCACCCAGAAGCATAATAAATCACAATTATAGAGATACAGTGCCCCCTGGTCATTGTCATGAACGTGAGGTCAGGCGGCTCTGTGTTGCAGGGTGAGGGGTTTTGCAAACAGCAGAACTGTAGATCAGTCTGACAGGTATGTCTGAAGCTTCCATGAAAACCTGATTCTCTTTCCTACATCTGCTGAACACATTACACAAGCTGGAGCACCAAGAAGGGGGGTTAAATGCAGACTTTTCAAAGTGTAAAATGAGAGATTTTCGTCCAATATGTCATAAAATGCGAGTCCAGCATGAACCCTCCTTATGGGTACAGGTTTCACTTAACTCACATAAGACATATTTAGGAGTCTTCAGTCACAGGACGAAAAAGAAAAAACCTGTGTAATCACTCAGGTTAAATTAATAGTTAAAATAAGGGTTGAATTAATTAACTCAAAACCCGCCAAGCTAGCAAAGTGTTTCTGCACACTCTGAATCTGATTAAAACAAGGTGGGACATTTCACCTTTGACCCCTCTGGCATGATTTTCTGTCAAGAGGATGTCAAGGGATGTCGTGCACAGCTTTTTTCCGACCTTTCCCGAGTCTGAACCTAAACAGCTTGTTCGGATCTGTGGCTACACGTTATAGCTTTTGTTCAACGTGCTCTTCATCCTTTCGGAGTTGTTTGCCAAATCTGCAGAAAATCTAAACAGTGTAGTGAAGTAAAACAGAGGAAAAGATACAGAAACTGATACAGAAAGAAAAACGATGGCCCGACACAGATGCCCCCGCCACCCGCACACACACACACATACTTATTTATTGGAAGACACTACAACAACATGTTTAGCCAAACTCTCACATAAACACGCCAACACTCATGGCAGACAGAGCACCTCCGAACGCGTCTGTGACCCAGTGCTTGCTTTGGTGAGCATCTTGACCTTGGGGTCACAGGGTCACCAGAGGAGTGTAAACACACAGGCAGGTCTGCTGCTGCTACTAACAGCCAGGAAAGGATTCCTCCATGGCCGGCTACAAAGTCACTGACACACACACACACACACACACACACTCTCAACTGTGTTTGGATAAGTCCAACAATGTGATACAAATGCCAGCTGAAGACATATGGTTTGAGTGAGAACTGGGAAGGGTCAAATAAAACTCAGTTTGATGCATAGTTGTGCCTAAAATCTACATAACCCAAAGCTGCTAATAAACCAAAGTGCAATAGCCACAAATAGAAAAGCCTGTTACCTGATACTAAAGTCTTTCACGTTGTACAGTAAGTGTTTGCATGAGCAAATACTCACGTGCAAGTGTGAGGGTAACAGAGAAAGAGCGATTGCCCTGGACTCAGTGACAAATAGGTCCACCTGCTGCCTCACGCAGACATCTCTATTTTGTTTACAGAAGACCGCAGGCGTCTGTCAAGCCAATAAAGACAACATAACCTTTTGCGTAGCACACAAAACCTGGAATGCTATTTATCGTAAGGGCTCTTTCCAAAACATGGCGCTGCTGGCTGTCACGGTGATAGAGCAGAGGTTGGAGCCCACCAGTGTTGAATCGACCACAAGCGCTGGGCCAAGACTGCACACCCTCACCTGTCAGGGGTAAGACACTCGGAGCAGAGACAGAGAGAAACTGCCGGATTCAATGTGTAGTGCTCTGAAATAGTTTGTTTAAGTGTAATAACTCGCTATCCCCCATTAGAGTAACAAAAGAAGTTATACAGTAATAAAAATTGGACTTCAGCTTCATTGCACTCTTAAACTTTACAACCGGTAAGTGAGAGGAGGTGGCTGTTTTTGGAAAGCAAAAGCAATGATGTCAAAATATCCACGTTCATAATAATAAAAAAGGAATGAGTGGTAAAGCTTTGCAGTTTCCTATTTCTCAAAACCCTGTTTTCCCTTCAATCAGCAGCCCCTTTTTCCTGAACAAACGCTTCAGAGACAGAGGGGTGAATGTAATAAAATGAGACCCATACAACCTCAGTCATGCATGTGCACTTTACGAGGTAGCCCAGTCGTTCACACATCAACTGAGGAGTGACAACTCCCCAGGCCCCAGATTTTATCTGCCCATCAGGTTGCAGGTCTGGTGGGGGTGAAGGTTGCTAGGATCGCTTATCCAGATGACGAGATAAGGAAAAGAGACGGGAAGGAAGGCGTACGTCATGTATAAGGTTGTTTAGTGGTCGAATTCCAGTGATAGCTGTTTCCTGATGGCTGGTTGACTGACTAACTGGGGGCTCTGTTATGAAAAAGGAGGATTAGGACGGAAGATGCTCCGTCTTCCATCACAGCTGAAGACGATAAAGTTGGGGAAATAACAGAGGGATTTGGGGGGAGGCGCACACACAATAGCGCTCAAGCAAGAAAGCCGGCGAAGAAGCACCGTGGTCTGAGTGCAGATGGACTGTGGGTACAGTGAGAGATCACTGACACTGATCACTGACAGATCCAGGGAGATCAACCTAACAGCCATTCAGCAGGGCAGGTGAGACCACACACTGAAGGTAAAACAAATCCCTGAAAAAGCTCGTCTTCTTTGAGGTAGAAACAAGGCAGCTTTACAGATTTAATCAAGAAATGGTGTGATAAGATGCTGTCATACCTGTGAAGATGTGGCCAGGTATTCAGTTGAATAAGAAAATAAACAAACACCATATTTACAGTTCACACTCCAAGGAGCTAGAAGTTACTGTCAGTCAGAAATTCAGCCATGACTGTAAGTTGAACAAGAAGGATGATGCCGTCCTTAAAGGTATGGTATGCACATTGTTGGGCAGGATATGGAACACTTGAAGTGTAAGGTGGGAAACAGTTGGAGATGTGCTGGACTGTGGATGAACCTGGCGCGTCCAACTGTGTGAATCGCCCCAACATGCTCACGCACACTTTGTGGTGTCTATCTATCCTCGCTCTTCGTCCACGTTCTGTCACGCAGATCGCAAAGTAATGCCCTTTTTCTCAAATCACTATCACTATCAGCAAGCATACGGCCAAGATCACTTAAAACAAAAAAAACAACGACCTACTTACTTGGCAAGATCAGTATGCTAGAAATGATCAAGTAGGACACACAGGAAACAAATGTGGAGAGAGAGGCGAGACAGAAATACTGAGTCACACAAAAAAAAGAAAAAGCACAGATGCTGAGTACTCCCATTGCAGAAAATGTCATCGATAACCACAATTTATCCATGCAGAAAACCACAAATCTGCTTGTGTGACTGATTTCGGGGTTGCTCTCCAATGACAATTCCTCAATGCAACACGTATAAAACTATGTGTTTGGTTTAAGCACAAGACAAATAATTTGTTCCTCCGCAGTAAACAAGAGTTGCCATGTTATCCTCCGGGTCTCCGAGCATACGGCTACACATCCAAGTCCAGCTGCAGCCCTGACACCCGGCCAGCTCGAAGGGAATCCCTGGCATTCGAGCCTCCTGGAAACATTCCTCCGATTGTGTGTATTTGTGTGTGTACACATGCTCAAGTGTGCCTCAAGACTCAACAGAAGTAACATGTGGGCCCAATTAGAAAGTCGCCGTTTGTCCTATCCTCTTCTCCACTGGCTGAAATTTCAGTCACACACACAAAAAAAGAACCTAACATGAATTTCTCATCATTCTCCTGGGCACCATAAAACTGCAAGTAAAACCAAGAATCAGCAGCATCTTGTCCTCAAAGCCTCTAACGCAGACCCTTCCACAATGTTAGCCGTTGGTTGTTGAGTATTTTAAGCAGTGCAGCTTGTTAACTTTTGACAGAAAATAGCAGGATAAGATTTTGCTAATTAGAAAATACTGCAGCTCTCAAAATAAATAACACCACTGACGTAAAAGCAGTCTAGTAGTAGTTTACTTTCCAAGTTCAGCCCTGCCAAAGAAATACTTCCACCGGGAGTAGACCCACACATATTGCACATATACTGCTTTCTTTCTGAGAAATAAATCTGTGGATTCGAGCAGTTGTTCCGTCTTTCAGCGAAGATTTAGTTAAAGCACATCGGCGCTTAATAGGCATTGGGTTCCCTTGGACGAAACGTGAATATTGTTGGAAAACATTGTGCCATTTTGGAATTGTGCGCCGTCCCACTGAATGACAGAAGAATGTGAAATGTTGACACATTCACACCAGCAGAAATACTTTTCACAGACCGAGTTGAGTCGCACGGTTGTACCGACGCGCCATTCAATCCTCAGTTTGCAAGAACAATCGCTACCACCCTGCTGCAGCGCTTCCTTCTCATCCACTTCCTGGCAGCCCTTATGAATGAGATTTCGCACAACTGTGTGTGGGAGGGGGGGGATCTTTAATTAAGGAGCTGGGCGGTCCAGTGATCATTCTTAATAACCTATTCAAATCAACACAACAAAGAACCTCTAACTAGACAGAAAGACCTGGAAAAGCCTACATGTTGGTCTAACACTGAAGCTGACATGACCAGTAGCAGACGCCCGCTGGTCTATTGACTAAAACCTGCAGAGTCCATGCTTACTGAAAGGATGGCACTGAAGAGGATGTAGCAGCATACATCATGAGGTGGTGAGGCGGAGAAAGGAAGAAAAATTCTTTGATGGCCCGTCCAAAATAACTGGAGCATTAATAATCTGTGTGGGCTGAATAGGCCGGTTGTCCATATGGTTTCAGTGCATTATGTACAGCATTATCACAGCCCTGTCTCACGCCTCTATGGCAGCTGCAGAATGCATTAATGCAGATACACGTCTTACAATGGCAGCTTTTTGTTGGTGGATTTTTTTTTTTTTACTGAAGACAGTTTAATGTTACCACTTTCTGAGGTGTGATTTGGTTTTACCACTTCCTGGGATTTTAGCGGTTACAAAAGCCAAATAATGCAAATTAGGGCAAATGGAAGTTAACCACGGACTGACAATCAACCAAGCAAACCCTCCTGAACATATACCACACATCATCAACGCTCTTTCTCCCAAGATTTCTATCAAATGAACTGAAATCATCATTGTAAAACCATAAAATATGTTTTTTTCAGTCACTTCAGAGCAGCCAATCAGTTACAAGTCATATTAATGTATTCAATTTGATCCAGAATTTTCTCAAACCTGGCCTTTCCAGTTTCAAAGAAGATGTACAACTCCAAAATGATCACTTAAAAGCAAGTTTTGTTTAGGTTAGCATACAGCCAGAGGAGCTCTGCAGCTGTAGAAGATGTGAAATGTATCTGTAAGCAATTTAGCACACGTTCTCACATATTATACTTGAATTTAGATTGCATAATTGGAAAAGAACTGGTTACCAGAGTGCAGAAATAAGTATTGAAGTAATGGCATCTGTTAGTTTTGCACCTGTTTGGACCCGAGCAGTTCCATCTTTTTTTACACTGGAGCTACGGGAATGGATTTTTGACTGAAGCTGTGACAGGGTCGAGGCTTCGTGGGTTCACAGAGAAGGTGAAATACAGCACTTTATCACCCAGTTACCCCTGTGTGGCACAACGCATCGCCAGCATGATGAAATACAAGTTCAATCTGGTAAAATTTAACAAGTGTTAAATGCCTCTTGCACCTGTAAATCAGTGTAGGTAGTCCCTGCCTCCCTTTCCTCACTTTGTCACCGACTCTTTCCATCTCTGCGACTCCGCTTTGCTGTGCTGCTGTGAACCTTCCTCACATGCAGCTGCTCTGCCTGTGAATGGCTCCCTGTGCGCTCCTCTCCGCTGTTCTCCTGTGAGCTGGCCAGGGGCAACACCCAGTGCTAACGTGCCAGGGGAGGATTTCCAGAGCCTCAATAAGAGCTAAATAAACCAACCTCCACATCTGGGAGAGCAGTAACACTGGTAAACACTGGGTTGCGGCCTGGCCACAAAGCCAGGCCCTTGTTTCCACTTAATGATGATAGCCCTGGGTTTCTGCACTGCTGCCTGCCACACTCACTTAGACTCATCACTGTGCTGTGCCTCAGTCACACATGTTCAATCACAAATATTCCTGAACACCTATAGGGCAAAGAGTTGTAACTTTTGCAGCCAAATGGGTGTAGTTGTGTTTTTAAGAACACAAAGGAGTGCTAAAAATCAAATGTAACACACATGTGCACATGACATCTTATCATTTCCTGTGGTTGATGTGGTCCACATCACTGCATCCAAATACAGGACTGCATTTGGATAACATCCAATATAAATGTGCCATGTGTCAATGCGCAACTACAAGACTGGGCCACACATGTAAGAGGCATAGTCTGGACTAGAGGACTCCCTGCTGGTGACAGAAGAGACGAGAGCAAAGGGAAGCCTGTTCAATTAAAGCACTGATGTGGGCATACATAACTAGGTTTTCCTGTAAGAACAACTCTGAATGAAATGCTATATATTTAATCACAATATTCGAGACGTGGGTCTCTGAATGTTATTCTTAAATATGTAACATCTGAAGGTAAATATATCTGATGAGATAAATGGATTTGGAACGTCACTGTACTGGAAGTCAATTACAAATATTTTTTATGTCCCAGAATTCATAAAATAATGCTATAAAATGATCTATATTCATCTTTTTGTAAAAATAAATCCCAGTAGCTAAATTACAAATAACTAGATACACCACAGACATTAATTACGTAAGGTTTGAACCACATAGCATCGTTATGAGACACAGCAATGCTACTGTATTTCAGATATCACTGCATACTCTTCAGTTTCTTATGGAGCTTCAACATGTTTATTACTGTTGCCAAACCATTATTGTTTAAGTTAACATACTATATTGCAGCACGAGAAAGTCCAAGGGGAAGTGACAGCTTCTCTATGTAACTCTCAACTTACAATACTTATTGAACACTTACCCATCATTGGAGCAGGTCATGAACTCTTCTTTAGTCTTGGGATGCCAGCAGCCACAATTCAACATAGCTGTGTGGCCCTGAAAAGAGCATACAATAAAAGTTATTAAACCTTTATTGAAAACTAAACTGCTGCTGACCAGAAACTGTCACTCTAATAGCCGGTTTAGGCTTCTGCGTCAATTTGACTCTTTAGCTACGGCGTAGCCTGACGTGCACCTCCCCAGAAATGTAAGTACGCGCCACGGCGACACAGACTGCAAGAGCTGTGACTGGTCCACTTGGTCGCAGCGCATTTCAGCTTTAGTATTTCCAGCTGCTTCTCTATCTCGGAAATCTTCGAATTGATTGTTTTGGATTAATGAACATGGAACACATCGAGGAAAGGTTAACAGGGGAGGCTCGGAGAAATTTTGGTTAACGTTTCAGTCGCCATTGTTGAAAGTGCAGCATGAAGTGGAAACAAAAATTAACCAGACTGGCAAAAAACGACACAGCGCCAACTAGCGTTTGGGTGGTGTTTTTACAGAGCGAGTCAGACTGACAAGCGCACAAGTATAAATGGCTCGCACCAACGTAGGCTACGTGCGTAGGTTGCGGCGTCTAGTCCCACAGTACCTTAAATGAGGCTTAAGGCGCTGCACACGGCCATGAGTCATTGTTGTTTAATGCAGATTTAGATTGCAACACTGAGGGCTGCCTTTTGCTGATCTGATATTTAGTGACAAGTCGTAGAAATTGTAGGCCAGCTGGTGGAAACTGAAAAACGTAAAAGTCGCAACATGGAAATCTTGCACACAAATAATGAGCAAAGTCATACTTCAAGAACGGCATTATATTTTTGTGATGATGCATTTTTGGTGCTGTGTAGTGTGAACTGTATGGCGAATGTGAGGCCCTCACCCACAGCATGCACCTATTATTTTCGTCTCATTTGCACACACCGTGGACAGCTCTCCCTTGAGAAAATAACTCAACTCACCACTAATTTTATCATATTGTTAAAACTACCTTTTGGCCTTTCTCAACATGGGCCTTGCTTTACAACTGAGCCAGTGAACTCTGAGGATGCGCTGCAGCCTGCGGCACAGCTTCAAACACTGAGCTTGTCGCAGAGTAACTTTGAGCTATTTCCTCTGCTGGAGTAGTCCTGCGGAGAATTACTCATAACAAATGGCTTCAAAGTGGGATAACCCAGAGAGAGGCCTCCCTGACTGCCAGGTCAGAGAGGAACACTTCAATGTGCTGCAAAGAGGCTGCAGACGTGACATACCGCTATTTGACAGGACGCTCAAGAAAGCAGAGCTTCGCATGAGCAAAAGTTGACCAAATGACATCGGCATGTGTGGATCAGGAAAGAGGGCCGGCCTGTTCACTGTCAAATACCGTGACCACCCCACTTTAATAGCTGATTAAGTGAAACTGCCCACACCTTGCTGTTTTATGACCAGAAAAGAAGTACCAATTGCTAAGTTGTTAAATTTTATGGTGAAATACGCACTCTCCACATGATGAGGTTAAAGCTCAAAGGGGATGCTTCCCTGCTCGCTGCAATAACATCAAAAATAATCACCCATCCATCGCAAGAGCTTCGCAATTAGGGTGAAAGAGCCGCTACCTTCCTGAACAAATGTGATTCCTCTTCCTCAACAGTTTAGGAAAACAGGCGGATACCCGTACAAACAGTAAACATACTTTAGAGCATGGTAATGACAAACAGAGCCAAAACAAGAAGCCTTCCTGACAACAAAACAGAATAACCAGGGACAATCCTGGAGCACCCCGTTTGTTAGTATTGCAATTGCTTTTAGTAAATGCTAAACAGGTCTGTGTTTGTTAAGATTTAGGTTTAGGAAGACAGAGAGGATTAGTTGGTTTATCAATTAGTCGATGAACTTGATACACGATACCGACTATTTGACTGATGAATATTTATTAAGCTTGTAAAGCTTCTCTGGCGCAAGTAGTTGGTAATTTTTTGAACATTCGAAGATCAAGACGACGAAAGCTGTAGTTGTAAGGTCTGTAGTTGCAAAGGATCATTTTAAGTAAGGGTGGAAACACCTGCAATATGCGGAAACGAGTGCTTAAATTTCATTAATGCCACATATGTGACCTTCTAAGCAGCACCTGTTACTGAAAGTAAATACCCCACATTAGTGTATAATATTAGCTCTATTCTAAGCAGGCAAGTTTAGCAGATTTGTTTTCTTCAACTACCACAACCTGGCTGAAAACATTTTATCCACTTTAGATGATGACGGGGAGATTGTTGCTACAGCTAGCTACGTAATCCTCAAATGCTTAACTGGTTACTTTAAATTTAAAGGTCACATCAGAGAGAAGCAACAATGACCAAAACAAAAAATAACTGGTCACATAAAACATATCCTGTTATACGACAGTTTATGTATATACTGCAGGACTGTGTGTGGCAAATCTCCGGGGCGCACGGTGGGATGAGTTAGGAGGGAAGTAATCGTCTGTCAACAGAGGCAGAGAACAGGCAAGGACTTAATTATCACATGAAACACAGCTAATCGACTGGGACACAGTCAGCGTGCCAAAACACATTTTCACAGAACCCAGCTCTCCCATCAGCTCCAGATGGGACCGAGCCGGACAAGTATGTGGGACATCCAGGAAAACACTACTTGTAATCAATGGGCCTTCACTTCAAGTGATTCATATGGGTGGTATAAACCATGCCTAAATGCACTGCAGCTGGCACACATGGTTACTGACCATGGCTTTCCTAAACACAGAAACCCCTAAACATGGACACTTGATTAGGATGCTTCTTTGTAGATTCAGGTATATGGAACAAATGAATTGCAACAGCCCTGAAAGCATGCAGTGCTCCTCTTCCCCCGAGACTGCCTCCGGCTGGTCACATGGCACAGGCCATTATCCCGACATACAAAAACAGATCGGCTACACCTTGCTACCATTATACATTGGCAGGGTGTACCCACTGAGAAGAAGAGCAGATTGTACAGTCTGTTTTTAGAAACAGTATCTCAGATTGACTCCAGCTCATTATAAGTTGGGTTTTGTTTTTATAGTTTTGGCTTAGACGGGCTGGAGCTCAGATGGTAGAGCCCCTCTAAGTGTCGCTGGGCAAGACAGTGAACCTGAAGTTGCTCTCCGTGGTAGACTACTCACTAACATTAGTCATCGTTTTACTTATACTCATAAAAATTCATGTTTATACCCGGGACCTCCACAACGTCACTAAAAAATCCAGACTAAACACATGACATTAAACGATACAGTGTACACAATGATCTGTGAATGACTGGACAGTTTAACTGCAGAGGAAGAATTTTCCCATGAGCAATCAAGAAAGGAACAATGAATTATTATTAATTGAAGTATTAAATAACTTAACTTAAAAATATATATTTTTTTTAATTATTAATTGAACCTGACATGACAGAATTGCTGAAGTTTTGTGCTCAGACAGATTTCCTCTCCAACTCACTTGCCTTTGTCCTCCATTTAACAGGGTCTGGTATCTAGCAAAAGCTGTTGGCTTCTCTACAACCTGTCTTCGCATGTTTATTACTCTGCTGGACCGCGTCACGGCATTGCCAGATGTGATGACCAAATGTTATCGCAAACCAGAAGAAATTATGGATAAAAATTCCCACAAAAGCGACCAAAACTTTTCATAAACTAAAACGGCGTCACGTGTGAACACCACTTTGGCATACCTTGGTGTTAGCCATATCCACAATGTACTGGTCTCCCTTGATGCACTCCATGACATTGAAGCCATCACGGTCCAACACCTTGGCCTGCGAGTTGCCGGAAACTACCAGGATGACATCACCTGTGACGCTGTACTGCAGTGACTTGATCTGATGGCTGAGGACACACAACAAACAACACAAAGAAGATACTTTTTTTTAGTTTGCACATTTGTGTTGCTCCTATGTTTCTCGTAGCCTGTGTGCAAGCCATCCACAAGATGGTTGTTACATAAGACGCTTTTAATTCTTCAGATGGTTCAACACAAACAGTATAGACCCATGTAGCTATAGGAACAAAACAGTGCAACATATGATGAACACCAGGTGAATAACGGCAAGCAACAAACAAACACACCAAAACAGTGAGCACGATTACATCTTAAGCCGTGAAATTGGAAAAATGATGTTCGAACCTTACTGTATACACAAACCACATCTGTATGTTTCTACGTGTAATGAATACAGGCTTTGAAAACAAATTTCCCTTGGAACAGTAAAGGCTTATCTAGTGATCTAGTTAGAAATTAGAAATGCAGTGTGTATTCAGTACGATATAAATATTTTGATTTTTTGATTTCAGACTTAATAAATAAATACAGTAGTGCATTGCATGCAGGTCAATTAACTACAGAAATAATGGGAAGTATTAAGTAGGAAGCATGAAGTAGCATTAAAACAAAGAGACCACCATTGATGTTGTGTTTCATTTGGGAGCGGGGTGGTTGGCATCTTCCAAGACTCACTAAACAGCACCAAATTCTCAGATTCTTCATAGTTTTTGTTTAACTGAGCTCAAGAGTTACCTTTTTGAGTAACAGTTTACATCAACAGCACAGCTTCTGATTCGAAGCCTATCTTGTTGGCTAACCAAACAGGCTAATGGATCACATTGTAATCAAATTAAATGTAGCGGAAATTTTTGCTAACAAGGGGAAGCCTGCTCCAGCTCAGCCCACTGGTTCCGAAAACCGAATAAAAAAATCAGATCTTTGATGATAGCTTCAGTGAGACACAGAATAAACACACATGTGCGCACACACAAACACCCGCATATCTTAACCATCTGCTTCTGCAGGCCTCATTTTGCATGAAAAGAGAGGATGTCACAGAGTTAACGTGAGGCTCAATGGACCTCAAAAAATGCGTGTGCGTGTGTACACTTTGGCACACACAAATGCGGTCAGCGTACTGGAAGTTTGCATGTAACTAATTAGACACATGTTAAGCAACTGTACCGATGTGCCACGTACCACTCACAGGGCTGCAGGGTTCTGAAGGCCTGTAGGGCCTGATCCATCCCAGCGAAATCCCAGAAGCGCACGTCGTAATCGTATCCACCAGTCACCAGACGGGCTCCAGAGGGGTCTAAGCCAAGAGCTGACACCTGAAGAGACAGTTACCTTACTTTACAGTTCAGAGGAACTGGAGAAACCTGCTTCTGATGCTCTAAACATTTGAGAATATAGTCACCCTCCCCCCAAAAATAAACAGAAGCCAGATATTTTAAGTTTGTTCTTGACTCATGGTCCAGTTATTCAGAAATTCTTCTAAAACTACAATCAGCAGTGGATCTGGATAGCACAAGCAAAACTAAATTTAACCATTTTCTAAACACTAGAGCAAGTGAAACAGACTCACAGCTGTTGTTGTTGTAAAAGAAACAAAAAAAAGTTGGATAGTTGAATATTATTGGCTGAATGTCCAACAACTGATACCGACCGTGCAAAAGACCATGCTGCAAGTATAATTCACTGAGTGTTGACAGCAAAAGCCTTACTGTCTTGGTGCCGTGCTGCAGAGTGATCTCATGACTGTCTGGGATCTTTTTCACTGGATTCTGGCGCAGAAAGTCGAGATGAACACAAGGAGACAGTGAGAGAAAAGACCGAATTAGGTGTTGGTTTAGAAGTTCATTACATTTAATGATACAGCATTTTCAGTTTAACAGGTAGTGTGAGGGGAGGATATGCGCCATTTGGTTCTGAAAAAATTACATAGAGTTAATCCTCTTCCTATAAAAAAAAAAGGAAGCATACTTTTAGTAATCCTAATAATTTAAGAGGCTGATGTGTTTTAGTAGAATACACGAAACAGGCAACACCTCAATTGTATACTGTCCCATGTCCTGTATAACAACATTAGCCAGTGATTATATTTTCTTGTGCTGCCATCTTGTGGTGAAATTTTAAAACAATCTTTTGGTTTGGTAACCACAGTTTAACTAGAGAATAATAGCGTAACTAAACAGTTTAGTGGGAAAATTGTCTTATCCTGAGTGGGGCCTAACCTTGAGTATTTTATACATGTATAAATGTCTATGCTTACTGGGCCACTTGAACGAACAGAGCTATGATTTTAGTTAACGCATGCTTCTCCCTTTCAAACATTTGAGACACAATGAGTAAAAACAGAAGGGAACCAAAAAGCAATATTTTGTAAGTGACAGGTAATGCCTTTTGTTAAGTGGTAAATTTAAGACATACGTCATCATCATCGTCTTGTGCGTCTCCTTCGTCGTCATCATCATCATCATCATCATCATCATCATCATCATCACTGTGAGCTGTGCTGCCCGTGTAGCCTGGTGGAAGAGGTGGTCCAACAAGCTCATCATCATCCTCGCCGGCACCTTGAGCGGGGACCGGGGGCCCAATAAGCTCTGAGTCGGAGTCAGAGTCTGACCCACTGTCACTGCTGCTGCGATAAAAATATTGGTTATAAGACCTAAAACATATCTTGAACAGATAAAACACATGTGCTGACTTGCAGCTATTCTAGTCAGTCAACCACAAAACTCAAAGCTGCTACCTGGAAGAAGCTGCTGCAGTTTTGGCTCTTTGACTGTGGACTGATTTGGAGCTCTCTCCTTCCTCTTCCATCTCCTTGTGCCGCTCCTCTATGGATGTAACGAGTCAGTTAGACTCATGATCACTGAACAGCTTATCATATCATGAGTGATGACAAACTTACCTAATGCACGCTGACTCCTCTCAATGGCTGTTCGGCGGGTCTGTTCAAAAATGGCATCAAAGTCAAAGGTGCGGGCTTTCTTACCTGAAAGGTAGAGGGAAAAAAACATACTTGATCTGTGACTGTCACACCTCAAACTCTCAGGTTATAACATAAGAAAGAAAAAAAATAAAAAGAAGTGTGTTAAGAATTAGTGTACGTACCAAACCCTGAGAAACCCATGACGGAGCCAATGTCTCCACCGTCGCTCATATTGTCTGTAGATAAAAGAGGCGAGTGTAGTGTTTTAATCTCTCATAAAAAACCGTAATGACACCTTCCTCTTCAAAACAATGCCGAAAACGTTTTTTTTTTATTATGTTTTTTTTTTTTCCTGTAAGACAGATAGCGCCAACAAAAGATATGCTTTGAGAGATGCAATTATTTTTCCCTTATTTTAATTGAATGGTAACAGTATTCTACATAATGCAAAAATATTGAGTATGGAGTCGTGAAAGCCGAAAAACTAATGGTCCCACTGAACTAATATTGATGCACTGATGCACACTGACATAACAATCTGGATTAAGACAAATACTCTATGTACACGGTAAAATGTACAAACAGTAGCTTACCTAACTCAATTTTACAGCTTTTGTATAGAAACATATCGGTATAACTTATCAATCAATGAGACTTTATTTGTATAGCACTTTTCATCCAAACAAAACGCAGCATAAAACTGCTTTATACATTAATCCCACCTGCACCCCTACCCCAACACGGACACACAGCCACACACACACAACTTAATAATCCGCAAAGCACTACAAATAGGAACAGCATTCATTAAAACAAGAACTTATTGAATAATAATTAGGACTTCAGTTTTGTCCTGGCTGAGCTGTAGAAAGTTTGATGCCATCCATGACTTGATATCTAAGATACAATTAAAAGAGCATCAATTGGCCCAGAGTCATGAGGAGACACGGCAATATAAAGCTGTGTATCATCAGCATAACTACGGAAATTTATGCCATGCCTCCTGATAACGTTATCAAGTTATAGCATGTAAAGATTAAAAAGTGTTGGACCTAAAATAGAACCCTGAGGGACACCACGATCCATTTTATAGCTTCTTGATGAACATTCCTCCAAGGTTACATAAAATTCTCTGTCACTCAGATAAGATTGAAGGCAATTAAAAACAGTACCAGATATGCCAATCAGATTGTGAAGTCTATCTAAAAGAATTGAGTGGTCTACTGTATCAAAGACAGCCGTAAGATCAAGACAATCCAATACAGATAGTTTTCCCATATACATATATATTGGACCTGAGGTCATTTAAAACTTTGACCAAAGCCGTCTCAGTGCTGTGGTTTGTCCGAAATCCCGATTGATACCGTGGTATGTTATGTCTCACATCAAAGTTAAAACTTGTACTGTAGCTACCTAACATACTCAGCAATTCTGTATTATTTCAAGTTGAATTACACTATTAGTCTCATTTAGCACTGGTAAAATCACGGTGTCATTGTTCTGGTTTGGCTCACTTGTTTTTTATAATAATTAGAGGATTTAGGTGCGACTTAAGTTGTTATAATCTACAACAAATTTGCTATTGAAAGTCTGACAGCATCTAAATATAAGGAAAGCTAACAGTTAGGCTAACGAGTAAGCTAGCCAAACCAGCAACGACGTATGTTTCTTTTTTCATGTAACGTTACTACATAAATGTAGCTAACATTAGCGGACAGATGTCAAATACACTCAGAATCAAGAGCATTCAAGTAACACGAGTAAATTTAATGTAATATGGACATTAAACATCAAAACTTTCTTACCCTCATCCACTTTTTTGGGATCCATGTTTTCAAATACGAACGTTCCCTTTGACCGCCGGAAGTTCTTCTTCGCTCTTTATTATGCTTGGGTTTTGTCGCAGCGCCGCAGCTGGCCTGAAGGGCTCATTGCAGTTTTAGAGGAGTATCTTTTTTCGACAAGAGATACAATCCTCCAGTGCAGTATCACTTTATTTCAACAAGAAGAACAATGTGAGCTTGTTTGGATACTAAGGAAAATGTTCAAGGTGCTAAAATTAACACAGTTTAACAACTTGGTCTACCAGTTGTGGAGAAAGACAGTCTAGTGAAAAAGATGCCAAAACTAAACATTACATGAACGTGTGATGTATACAGAACACCTTGAGAGAGCTACCTCCTGGATCATAAATACAAAGAATGACAGAAAAAAAGTGAGGGAAACAGCGCAGGTATATTTAACTGTTACAAAAATATACAGTAATATAATAAGTATAAATGTGGAAAACTTTACACACATATGGCACAAACCTACATTTTCAAGACAAATACTTCACCGCAGATATTTGATGTTCAGTTACAAATTCTACAATAAATCTAATTACATTTCATGTAATTTATTGTAGGCCTACTTTATCAACAAATATATTTGTATGATATATAATATCACTGCAGATTAGTCAATTTTGTAATTTCTGTTATCAGAGTTTAGTACATGTGATTTACAGAACATTTAATCGGCACTTTTTTTTCATTTTCAACTAATAACACCATCTGTTTTAAGCGTCAACATGGCACTGTTCTTTCTTTCCCTGAGTCTCTCAAGCTCAAGCGTCTTCTGCAGCCACCATCCTCTCAATAGCAGCCCAGTCTATTTTGCTGAGGCTGCTGCCTTCGCTCCCAGAGAGATTTTCCAGCCACTCCATCCCTGAAAAACCAGCTCTGGCACCATCATCCCGCTCATCCAAAAGCCCTGCCAAAACCTGGGAAATGGACAACGAAGAGTCATTGCAGTTATTTCCCAGCTAAACAATCCACACATATTGTTTAAAGCACCAGGTAACCACTAGAGTGTTGGTGAGACTGATGAGAAATTGTGATTCTTACTCTGTTGGACTCTGACTCTTCAAGGTCCTGCAGCCTATTGAAGTCTGAACGGTCCGTCTCTTCTCTGTCTTCCACCTTTGAAGGCTCCCTCAGGATACCTCTTCCTACAGCTGTCCTTCCTGAGAAACTTAGGTTCACCCCCGTCCTTCTCTGATATCCAACATGCTGTTCCTCACTCTGGATAGCTGTGTGTGGTTTAGTGTGGTTCTTAGTGTAGGTGAGCATGCCACGTCTGGTCACCTGAGACAGACGGTCCTCTGGCAAAAAGGTCACTAAAAAAATGAAATCATCGAAAATAAATTAAAATTGTTTTAATGGAAAACGCTATGTCATTAAATATGATTAATGTCGTTAAATATGATTAAAATACCTGGTCTATGTAGTCCTAGTCTCCGGCGCCGATCCTCTGAAGCCCATCCCTGCTCTACCACGGACTGTGGACGAAAGTGGGCTGGAGTTTGCCCTGACTGGGGCTTAAGATTTCTTTTATCACTGGCTGAAACACTGTTTGCTCTAAGAAAAAGATAATTAAAACATAATTAATAACGATGGAAGCTCATCATCTTATTCCTTGGGTACTTATAAAGTCATTTTAGATAATCCATTCCACAGATTTTGATGTCCCTGAACAGACAAGTAGAGTCATTAAGAACTATCTTTAGTAAAAGGAACAACAGCCCCGATCTTAACAGGATGGAGTCAGTCCGGGATTATGTATCTGCCTGTCAAGACCATTACAGTTGTAGTCTGACGATAACTATCATAAAAATAATTGTCATTAACAATTTGATTGTCTTTGTCAAACCTTTGAACCGTTTCTTTAAATGCTTGTTGTTTTAGGCATGCTGAATAGCTGCATGTCTTTGGCTATAAACACAGTCACCATATCAGTGCGGCAAGATAATAATTCAATAATTTTTTGATAAGGTGCCATAGCAGGCGAAGGGGACATAATGAGATAAGGTCATAAAAAGAGCACCACCCAAAGCTGAAAATATGATGCTTTCAATTAGTTTCATCTAGCTCTTCATACACAGGTGAATTGAAACGAGGATCTGTATAATGGTGTGACCTTTGCACAGGTAAACCATCAGAACTTGTGCTGTTTCAAAGGTAAAGGGTGCTCAAAACCAATACTGATTTAGATTCTGATTCATGTGGAATACCTAAATGTAAACGGTTAATAGTTAATGATTAGAACACTATTATTATTTAATGAGGCAGGATCCCGATCAAGTTTCTGTTGCAGAAGATACCTGTGAGTGCTGCCAGCGGGTGGAGCGGAGGTAGACCGTGTGGCGGTGGGCAACGGAAGACCTTCAGTCTGTGAAGCGTTTGCACGAGAGGTGAGAAAGTCGCTGGCTAAAGAGCAAGCCTCACGGGTCCTCTGGTTGTATTGCTCCAGAAGCATTGTCCTATGAAATCCAAGAGAAGTAACAGTTTACACCTGCACCCACATACGTTTTGAGCACAGACAATGTTAATGACAACATACTTTTCTTTTCCATCCTTGGTTCTTGAAATGGACGGCCGACTTCTGTTTGTTGATTTCTGTGACAAGTGGGTGGACAACAATGTAGATTACGAAAGCGTAGCATGCAATGGGATAATAAAATAAAACATATGCATAACTCACCCTGGCTGGAGAAGTGGAGAAAGGTTTGTGCTCCCTCTCTCTCAGGCTTTCTCTCTGTTTCTGATAAGCAGCCAGCCTCTCCCTTTGTTTCCTTCTCATCCAGATCCTCAGCTCTCTCCTCTCATCCTCAGGAAGGACACGTTTCTGGGACATCCAGCCACTTTGCGGAGGGTCTGGCCTGCTGCGGGTCGTATCACTTTTCAGCTCAGGGATAGCCGTTGCAGCAGCAATTTGAATGAACGCTCATTTTAGTAGGAACCTTACCGGCTGTGGTGTGCACTCAGAGAAGTGGAATCATCGAAGTCAGTTGGAGATAAATACCCTTCCTTTATCAACTCGTCTAAGATTTCTGCCGTATCGGATAGCCCAGTTTGACCTGGATTCTCATCTGACCATCTAGAGAAGAACATGCACGGGGGAAGGATATTGCAAAATGAAAGAGGGAAAAAAGGGTAAGCACATCAATAACAGAAAACGTAAGTCATAAAACGGTTAAAAGACTCCTAATCATATTAAACTTACACATGAGATATCCCGTGTGCTTCTGTGAACTGATCATTTCTTCCTGCAGGAGAGAAATAAAAGAGTAACGAACAATATTTTGCCAAGTCTAGCTGTATTGTCGGGACGTAAACATTAACAAAGGAAGATAAGACTGATTTAACATGCAGTCATTTGCGTGTACACTAGCCACTTCCTTAATTCAGATAGAAAATATTTATATAAAATGCATCTTTACCTGGTGGCGTGTGAAGGTAGGAAGGACCAGCTTTGTGACCGTAAGAGGAAGGAGATGTCTTTCTTCCAGAACTGCGGGATTCGTTATGAAGCAGATATTCTTCTTCTTCTTCTTCTTCTTGGTTTTCTTCTTCATAGGCATCAAGTTCGGTGAAAAGATCTGGATCAGGTCTTGGTGTCCATGCTGTTGCAGAGAATATAAAAACTGATGTTAACACTATCTTACAGAGATTTTTTAGACTTTGTTACAGTGCTCTACAATATACAGTGTAATCTGTTGGACTATTTCTGACTTTTATGTTTATGTAGCGACTTGCTATACTATTTAAAATACAATGAAGTTGTGTTTTTTATTATAGATGAATAATTTTAGGCTCTACCTTTTTGTGGGACAGCGAGTCTGACAGTTTTCTTTACTGCTGCAGTAATTTTCGCATCAGGAGCCATGCCCGTGGCAAACCTTTCAATAGTGTTCACCAGCTACACAGAGACACAAACAAGGAATTAGACTTATGTTAGACTATGTGCCATAAATAATTTAAGCAAGATAAGTACAAGCATAACATGGCTATGTACCATCCTAGAGTTTGAGAAGTCCTTCTCCAGGTGGTCTGCAATGTTCTGTAGAGCAGCCAACTGGGAATCCAGCTCTGACAGGCGAGAAGAGAACCAGACTGCGGGAGGTGAGGATGGGGCTCTGTGAGGTGCAGCGCTCTGGCTCCTTATGGCTCGACAGATCTCAGAGTCAGATGGGTCGACTACCATGCTGTCTTGTGGAGTGATTCTCTCTGAAACTCTACTGGGCTCAATGTGGCCGAATGAAGGAGACTCCTCAGGGATATCTAAGGTTTACAATGATATTTATAAAAAGAGCAGATTATACCAAAAGTCTGTGCTTCAACATTCAGTATAAGACATAAAAACAGCATAAAAGCTATATATGAATACATATACAGACCTGTGTGAGTGGTGGGTTTCAGGAGACCCTCTGGAATTGTGACTGAGGGGTGTGGATGATCAGGTGCCGCGGCACCACCCCTGATAACAGAGGTTGCGAGAACGTGTAACTGAGCAGATGTAGGTGAAGAAGGACATACGGAAGGAACATCGTGGGCTCCTGGGCTGGGCTGCACTGTGCCTTCTAGATCTAAGACACTTATGAACTGGCGACCGCCCAGATCCTGCAAAATGAAGATAATAAAACAAAGAAAGTCAAAATATATCCTATTTAAAGTAACAAGTTGCTAGAATGCAATAAAACAGATATCTGCGCATACAAAATTGATGAACTCAAGAGTTCATGATCACTACATGAATAATATAATTGAGCGTTGATGAGTGATTTCAGGATTATATGACAGGCTACGATGCAGAAATGGTGCTAAATACACTGCACAATCCAAAACATCAATTCAGAGCCGGTACAGGCTAAAGTACTACTTTATGTGTACTCTTACCAAAATCTTGTCAGGTTCCTGTGGTGTCTGCTCTGTGTCTTGAACACGACCTTCATGGAGAAAACACATACAGTGTTTAATTCCAAACATACTTCAAATAAATCCACAACCAACAACAAGCAGTAAGTTGTCCTTGTTCCTGCAATTTCAAATCAACTTACATTTGGGGCTACTAGCCATCGCAGAGGCCTGCACGGACACAGATTTATTCACAAGCACAGGAGGAGAAGCTGAAAGAAAATAATTCAGCAGTAAGCCCAGATTCTATGTTCTGTATAACCCGCACTTAAAAAAACGTTAGCTCCGACTCTGAACTCACCGGGGTCTGTGTTGGTGAAAGCATCGTGGCACTCAGGGGGTCGTTTAGATTTGGAAGCAAAGGCATGGAGTTCAGCTGAAGTGGTTGCAACCTCGTCCAACAATCGCTGGCCAGTCAGCAAAGAGTCAAAGGATCGCGGGGCTTTAAGAACAGCAGATAAACAGAGCTTTAAATGGCACATAATAATGCTCACAACTGTCTGATGAAAGAATTACATGATAGCGGTCCAAAACTAAACTGCTGTCAAAAAAAGTTCCAAGATCTGAAGGAGTGTTTGTATCGTGCGTGTACGTAATCACCTGTAATGTCATGTCCCTGTGTGATCTCTTCAGCAACGACAGGATCTTCACTTATAGGCACGTCTGCTGGCTAAATACATATTGGAGCAAACACAAGACGGTGGTTTAACATAAAATATTTCTAAGCAGAAAATACCTCTAATGGGATTAATATTATTCCACCTCTTGTGTAGAGATGATGGACTCATCTGGTCTGAATGTGACCTCTGTTTTTCTTGCCTTCTCCGTTCTCCTCTTCTGCCTAAAAACAACACGAAATTGAATTTAGTTAGTAAAATAATCAGTGATTTAAAAGAGGAATATGCTAATAGTAAAACTAATATGAGATATGTGCCTTTTATTGGAGTTAGCCATGGAAGAGGTGGCAGCCTTTCCAGTGTTTTCAGTGGATGGGTTTACTCTAAGTAACCGCAGCTGAGCTTCTTCAGTGTTTTGCCACCCCATCACTGAACTCGCCAACTCTTCCATGGAGAAGAGACGAGCCTTTGGGGTCGAAGGAGCTGCTTGAGGCATCACCTGCGTCAGGACAGAGACAGATCTCCTTTAATAAATGACAAGATTTATTGATAACCATTTAAAAAAATCCTCTTACCATTTTTGGTCCTGATTCAATATGAAGAAGCTTGATCACATGTGTTTCTCTCGATGGGACTGCAATAAAAGTAGGCGGTCTAGAGAAAGATGGCAGTTTGGGGAAGGCGATGCTGCTTTGTGGAACAGGCTGAAAGTGCAACAAGCGAAGGCCCGGCATTGGTGCCGGAGAGTGAGCCGGTAAAACAGGAGGAAGTAGCGAGGGCTCTTGACCTCTGGACTGCTCTGACGGCCAAATCAGAGGCTGTGAGTTCCTGGTAAATGAATCTCGTGGGGGATTAAAACTGAGTTGTCTTTTAGGAATTGAAGAGCCATTAATGTTTTCCCCACACGATCTGTACTGATAGGACTCCAGAGTTACAGGGTTGGTAGTGTGCGGTATTTGTGACTGTTGTGCTGGTGGATAGTGCTGGACGTTCTGCTGTGGCAACAAAGGTTGGTGAAGCTGAAGTAACTTCAGTCCCGCGATCGTGTCATTTTGTACACTAGCATTAGAAGACACTAGCACAGGAGCATCAGGAACAGCATGATTGGTGTTAGTAGTGGCCAGGAGGCCCTGAGAGGATGGGATAAGACTCCTGCTGTGCCTCAGCTGCATGGCTGGTGACCCCGCCTGGACAGAGAGTGGCTGCATTTCCTGAGGGGGAAAAAAAAGTATGCTGAGCTTTGTTTCTGTCTTGTAAATACTGTTTATACAGAAATGGAAGTGCACATTTCAGCAATACCTGATAATTTACACCTGCACCAGTGGCATAGGGAGGGAGACTAGTGTTGGTGTGATACTGGTCGGCTGCTGAGGAGGTTTTCGCTGAGCTCTGCATGACAGGCCGGTCTGCAAACATGCATGCAGCTGTTGGATTGAGCAAGGGGGTGTTGAATCTGGCATTTGCCACACATCCCTGTGTTTGAGGTGCTACAGAGACGGTAGTTTGAACGGGTAAGGTGTTTGATTGAGGGATGAATCTGGTAGGAAACAACGGTGGCATGCTAGCTTGTAAGGAGTTCATGTCAGACTGTGCCAAAGCAACGCTCTGCTGGGCAACTTGCAGGCTGGAAAACGAGGCTCCCAAAACCTCCATCAGACTCACGTAGTTGATATTCTGCAATGAAGGACAAATATCCTCAGTTAAAAGTTTATTTTTTAGTCCAATCACTTCCTTTAGAGCCGTCTGTACTTACCTGAACCAGTCTGAATAAGTCTTCACCTAGACGCTGTCTCGTTGAAGGAGGCTCAGAGGTTGATGGCTGATTGGGGGCTGTAGAAGCTACAGTGGGTGCACCAGCTGTGGAGCTTTGAGTCTGAAGGCTTTGAGATTCTACAGCCGTGTTGGGGAGCAGCACGCCAGCTGAATCAGACGGTTCGGCATGAGCTGTAACTTCAGGCTGGGCAGCAGGAGCAGCGAGGGGTTCTGGTTGTGTAGGACTTCCAGCATCACTGTGGCTTCAAACAACAACAATGTCAACATCAGCAACATTTTTGTATGTTTTAGTCCATGGTTCCACCAACTAGGAAATATAATTATATTCAACATTTGACAGCAACTTACAGAGACGTGGACCTGGACACATCTTCAGCTTTTTCTGAGTAGTCAAGGTCTGCAAGCTTTAAACTCTGGAAAGGAAAGCACAACCATTATTTGTGTCTTTTGGCAACTTGCATGATACGTACGAATGGTGGGAATAATAACTGGCTCTATTAACCGTTTCAGGCGTGCAGACGTTTCCACTTGAACCAGATGATGGCATTTCCAAGCCCTCGCTGGGACTATGTGTGTCTACAAATGTCAAACACGTCGGTCAATAATCTGCGAGGTGCAAGGGCATTACAGCAAGATCCTGCATAGCTTTGTTTCATACCTTCTTTTTCAGGCGTAACATCCAAGTCATCGGGAAATGGCGGTGGAGAACTGGACTGTTTCTGCTGAGCATCAAAGCTCAGCACTTCCTGGTCAGTAGAGACAGGCGTCCTGTGAAATGTCAGGTCCTCCGGTTCATCTGTACGAGAACCACTGCAAGGAAACAAATAATATATAGGTAGAACTAAATTCAGTAAATACGAAACAAAATATAACTGCTGTTATAGTTTCTGAAGTACCAATGTGTTGCTCAGCTAGTTAAATAATGTACCATTGTGAACGATACATGAGGCACTCACATGGATAGTTCTTCTTGCTGTATATTGTGATCGAGGCCAGTAATGGGAGTGTTGGCAGATCCAGGGTAGCCTGTGTCAACGCTGCTCTCTCTGTCCAGCTTCTTATCCACCTCAGGTTGCAGCACAGGGGCTACAGTCCATTGGATTTCTGGAATTTGGATGTGCGCGCTGTAGCGGTCCGTCCCGATTAAAGCCGTGTACCTGCGCTCCAGCAAACTGAGGGAAGTGAGGACGGCGGGTGCTGAGGCTTTGACACGTATCACTACTCCTTCATCAGCTGTTCCCCCGACTCTCCCCCCTTTATCTTTCTTCTTTTTGCCATGATGCCCCAGTAGCACCCTTCTATCAGCCCATCGTACCGTCCACTCCAGCAGCCTGCCCAGCTTGGTAAACTGAGCCTCCAGTTTTGGATCCAGGCCTTGTTGCAAATCAATCACAGCTTCAGACACTGAGGAGCCAAACATGAATGTCTCTGATGGCTTGTCAAAGGCACTTTGAATAAGATTAGTTTCAGGACCTCTCTGGTCTAAAGCCACACTGCTTTGCTGTCGGAGGCCAAACAATCCTTTTTGCCTCCCAGTTCTCCATCCAGGATGTGAACTGGCGGAAAGGCTAGTCCTGGACGTGGGGGCTTCACTCCACACGGAGGACGCTTGCACCTCATTTGTTGCCCCTCCTTTCGCGGGTTTGTAACAAGAGCCAGCTCTGAAAACTGGAGGGTCACCGCCCAAGTGCTTTCTCGACGGATGGTGCCCATCTCTTTGACGGCGATGTATCGTGGTGAGCACGTCAAAGGTGAGAGAGTGCAGCTCTCTCTCCCTCAGCTCAGCACAGAAATCCTTCAGCAGAGGAACTTCGCTGCTGGAGTCCCCTCCATCAGTAGCGTCCTTCTCCAACACGTAGCTGAGAAAGAGCTCCAGGAAATTGAGATACTCCTCATCTTCCAGCTCAAACTCCCAGGTACCAACTACAGGCAGGGAGGGCTGCTCATCGCCGCAGTGATCCTCCTCTTGAATGGCACTCTCAATCTTGACAGCAGTCTTCTTTGTACGTTCTCTTTCTCTTACTTTTTTTGCTCCTTTGTCCCTGAAAAGAACAACACATCACCATTGAATAAACCACTACACATGAGATCATGAGAATAATGGGAGTTCTTCTATTAAACACTGGCTAACCTGGTCACGGCCCTGCAATGCTGGTCAGGAGTGATAGCCTCAGATGTGTTCTCTGCTGTGTCGCCATCACTACATACTGGGGGGAAGCCACAGTCAGTTAAGCTGCTGGTGCTCAGAGTTGTACCCAGCGACAGTTGCTTTAACACGGACATCCCGTGTTTGCTTCCCCTGTCCTCCTCTTCCTCTTCTTTCTCCCACAGGTGGAGCACAGGGGAGGCCAAGTGCCTCTGCAAACGTGCCAGATGTTTGCGCCGTTGCCTGAATTTGTCTTGAATTAGAATCATCATCAGCTCGTTCGTCTCCTCTTTCTCCCCATCTGGAGAACACGCAGAAGGGTGAAGAATGATTAGAAACTATTTCTAAAAACATATCGCTTTCATACTTTTAAGGACTTTATAGTATTTTGAAACAACTTGGAAAATGAAAAAAGGGGCTTGTACCAATGACATTGCATTGCCTGAGTCTCTGCAACACGGAGTTATACTTTTCTCTCAAAGGGACTCTGACAGACTCTTCATCCTCTGGGAAGGTGCGCACCAGTGTGTCTGCCACCTAATGAGAAAAACAGCCAAGAATTTAAAAAAAGAACTCACTCAAGATCAGGCAGTTTTACTATAATCAAAAATGTGTAATAAGGCGAGGAGGTATCACCAGAGACACAGGAGGTAGTTCAGAAACCAGACTGAGCAGTATGTCCTGAAGGATTTCTTCAGCATTGAGGAAGTGAGAGAAAGGCAGAAAACGGAGGGCCCAGCGGAGAGCATCAATGCAAGCAGAATTCACTTCTGCATCACCAGAGCTCTATGAAATACAAATACAGAAGAAAACGTAAGAGGGCACCAGAGGCTGACGACATTACTGAATATATCACAGAAAAAAATGCAGTACCTGTTCATCTCTACCACGCTGTCTTGCAGCCTGATACTTCCTGCAGTAAATGGAGAGCTGGTCCCTGACGTGAAGCATCCAGCACAAAGCACACAGCTCCCTGAAGCAGACTTGTGACAGAAATACAGTTGTTAAGTACCAACTGAATTCAGATAATTAATTATGATATCCATGATTCACTGTGAGTGGCATCTTACTTATAGTCTGAATAGCGTCAGGGTCCAGGCGACTGTCTTTTTTAGGCCCCCGTCTGAAGAATCCACTACGGCTGATAAACTTCATCAGCCCCTCTGGGAAAGCCTTTTCCTCTTCAGGAGCTGATGGATAGGAATACTTCTTCTTGATCTGAGAATATACATAAATTGCACTGTTTAAATGGCGTGGGATTTCAGAGGACTGTGTAATCAGTAAATGAAATGTAAATGTTATGGTATGATGAGCTTTGTTAGCAACGCTTATCTTATTAAATCTGAAACATCTCTCCAGCCCTGTCAAGAAGTACCTTGTATAGCATGTGTCTGGCTCGGCGCAGGCGGCTGATGTACCACTGGGCAGCAGGATGGCAACAACGACCAGATCTCAGAAGCAACAGCAATCTCTGAAGAACTCCAGACACTTTATGTCGACATGCTACTTCCGCAAACTGCCCTGCTGTTCCCATTTGGTCCTAAACATTAGACACAGAAAACATTTAATTATAGATTTTATATGCAACTGTACTGAATGTGAGAGCTGATCTTCCATTATTGTACCTGTGTGTTGGGAGAAGGCTGTGGGCAATAGAGAGGTGGAGAAGGCAGGTACAGTCCAGTCGGCACTAAGGTAGGAAGGGAGGAGCAGAGTTCTTTAGCTGTGTCCATCAGTGTGGACAAGGGTGAAGACATCACATTTACTCCTGCAATGACTGAAGCCTTCAGAATGTCCTGTATGGAAACTTGTAACTGGTCCCAGTCTTCTACCTCTAAAGGATCTAGAAAAAAAGAAGTTGAAGTTAAAATTTAAAGGTGTTTATGTGTGTGTTGGGATAATCAAACAGCTGTCAGGTTTCACTCACCTGTAAAGCTCTTGTCACTATCTTTATTCCTGCCCTCTTGGGAATCCACCTCATTACCAAGAAGACTCTCCAACTCAGCCTGGAAAATGCTTTCTGGTGCTAAAATTGTCGGGAGGTGGAGCTCTCTCTTTCTGAGCCTGTCATAAAACATGTCGAGGGAAAAAAAAGAAATTCTCAAACTGAGTTCATTCTTG
This sequence comes from Chelon labrosus, assembly GCF_963514085.1. Classification (NCBI taxonomy): domain Eukaryota; kingdom Metazoa; phylum Chordata; class Actinopteri; order Mugiliformes; family Mugilidae; genus Chelon; species Chelon labrosus. The sequence continues at coordinate 13,839,632 of NC_140355.1, forward strand.
TGATGGGAACAGTATCAGCAAATTGGGATCATACATGCTGTCTATATGCTGTCAAACTGACCGGGTGAAGTCGAAGCGGTCATTGCAGTAATTTGTGTAGGCCAGGCTCAGAGACACTGCTGTCTTCCAGTCTCCCAAATGATAAGCCAGCCACACACATTCAGGAAGCAGACCCCCTATCAGGAGCAGGTCCTGGGCGTATTCCACTGTCCACACCTCTGACAGATGCTGCTGCCGAACTGCTTTGGCCACTTCCTCCTGACACAGTGGCACCAAACGCCCAACGCTGGGGGCTGAGAAAAAACACATTACCAAACGGCAATATTCATGAAGACATCATCTTTTAAGTGAAAAATAGGTTTTGGGAACACACCATGAGGTAGATGTAGTGGAGGCAGGACGGCCACATTGTGAGGAGGAAGGATGTAGAGCGGTTGGTTGGTGAAATAAGAGGCCATGAATCTCCCCAAAGTCTGAACCACCGCACAGGCTGCATCAGTGTGAAGGTCCATCGGCAGCCACGGGCAAGGAAGAGCATCTGCTGCACAGACAAAGGCAGACAAAACATAAGAATTGCCTTCCTTTCACAGCAGCTTAGACTTCAGTTATTTCTGGGTATAACACATTGAGGCCAAACTGTCAAAACGTGTTTATACGTGCTATGATTAGCCAGATGAGTGAGGTGAGAAAGGAGAAAAACGGTCTTCTTCTAGCTCTCGTCAGTGAGTTGTTATTCAACTACCTGTTACTTCATGTGTGCAACGCTATCACCATCAATGTCTCTGCAGAGAGATTTTCTGAAAATGTACACTGCTATCCCATCTCTCCCCTCCCTCTTGTTTTTTATGGCAGCCAGCTTTTCACTGACTATAAACACATTTGATTTCTGATGTGGTTAGACAGCGCCATCATACACTCATTCTGAGATCATAACCCAAGCCTAACTCTGAGAAATAAATGAAGATATGTCCTCTGCAATCAGACAGCTGGATGTCATATAAATCATACCAGGATGGTTTGGTTTTGTTACGTGGATACTTCATGTTTTCTTGAAAGTTTCACTTTCTAGAATAGGTTAATTGTTTGAAGAATGATTAGAGACACTTTGTCTGTCCACACTGTCTGGGCTTCCTGTCTATGTTTTTGAGATAGCGCCTCTCTTGTGTAATAGTATAACAATGTTGATCTGTTGCAATCATTAATAGCAAGCAGTGATGGTCCGTTTAACATATTTTGTTTAACACATTTTGAATATGTTAATGGAGGTGCTTTATCTTTGTTAAAAATAGTAAATGAATAGAACAACACAGCCCTGTACCTAAGATACAGGGCCATGAGTAGTGTGGCGTACAAAGAGATTGTGAATTAAAAGCAAGATATTCAAAACACATGTTACATTATGTCATACAACAGTATGCCATGACTGACCGGTGATATTTTCCTTCTGATGTCCATCCCTGTGCAGTATCAGCTGCGCCATGTGGTCCCCCAACTCCTGGGCTTCTCTCAGATGGTACTGTGACAACAGACTATATAGGAGCGCCAGACAAAGCCGAGTCTCCTGGAAGACACTACGATCGCAACCTGACAGAAAGACGTAAGGTAATTATTTCAGACTGAGCGGAACCACTTAGACTGGTATTTTAATGGGAAAACTGAATAAATCGTTCTCACTTTTGTTAGCCTCTTGACAAATTTGTAAACGCCACGTATCTGCACTGTTTGGGTATGAGCCACACAGGAAATGATGTTCACCTGAGGAAACAGGAATTAAAGTCAATGTTTGGTTTATTTCCAGAAGCTGGATCTATAATTACAATTAGACAGAAAGTTTTTCTGTTTCAGACCTGGGTAACTCAGCAGCGGGGGACCCTCTTCCAGCCTTTCGCCCGTAGCCTGCAGAGCTGTCTGGATCTGGGACATGATGACAGACAGCTGTTGCTCTTCCTCTTCCCAGCCATCATAGTCTTTAAAGTCATTCAGTTGTTCCATATACTGTTGGGTGACATCATACACCAGCTGCCACACTCCCAGCAATCTGGCAAAAACACAAAAAGCAACACTGTTGTTTGACTTTGAGGCGTCATCTGCTCAAATGATCAATAGCATAGCATTCAATGGTGAAAAGATTAGCCTATTCTGCATAATAATTAATGTATAAAAGGACAAAAGAGACTTCCTCTACCTGCTGGATGGTCGCTGAGGAAAAGGTTGAGCCTGACATGCAGAACTGGATTTCAGTTCCTTCTCAGCCTGTAGCAGAGGCACATGGTGTACATCCGAAGGCCAGAGCTGCGCTGGCTGGGAAAGAGATTCCTTCTCTGCAGAGGACCAGAGAGTTCTTTGTTGCAAGCTGTAAGTGTGGTCAAGAGCATCAGAGACCAGCTGCAAGACAAAAATCACTCTGGACAGACTTTGAGATGATAAATGATTGTGACTGGTCTGGTAGGAGTAAGGATGACGGGTCAGCAGAAGGCATATGATCCGTTTACTGAACTCAACCACCAGCCCCAAGCAGTGGGGCCCATCTGAGTGAGTGCCATCCCAGGGAAGGAAAGACAGAAGTGCTTTGGTGAGGTGAATGAGGCGAGAAGACACTGAGGTATTCTTTTCGTCTGTGCGGACCCTAGAGCTGGGGATCAAATGGAGTAAAGCAGCAAATCGCACCACGCAACGGAGCGTATGCCTCAGCAGACGAGCTCTGTGTTCCACAGCATTTCCAAGAGACATGCCAAAAGCCCAGGCAGTCAGCAGCCTACTCTGGATCTTTGCAAGTTCACGGGGAAGAGGAGTCTTCCTCTCTGCTTCAGGAAAGTCTTTTTCACAGTCTGAGCATGTAATTGGTGTAGTATCAGTGTGTGTGTCCAGGGCATGAACAGTGTCAAACATTGAGGCAAACTCCAAACGCCCTCCATCCTCCACATGAGAACCAGCAGGAGGTCCGTCTAAATCGGAATCATCTTCAAAGAAAGCCTAGGAAACCACACACAGAAAACAGTAGATTAAAATACTCTCTGCACCTGAATAGAGCAACAGTCAAGACACATTATTATTCAGCATCCTGTTATTTTCATTCAGACTCAAAAAGTCTAATTCTAATTAACTTACCTGCACACTTTCAAGAAGCTCCTTAGTGCCGCCCAGTGTCTGCTGGTCCTGCAGGAAAAGTGGCACATTGGAACCCTGAGTAGCGGCTGAACGGACGGTGTCTGTGGTGCTGGGTCGATACGCAAAAGCGGGGTTGAGCTCTTCAAGGCTGCTGTCCAGATTCAAGCAAGACACTGACTCCAGCCAAGACTTCACATGAGTCTGAAAATAATTAATGTGAGTACATTGTATTATGAGGAATTGCCCTCGAAGATGAACATAAACAGATTGAATTTAAAGTACACCTGTGATTTATCCAGCATCCGGCTGGCCTTCTCGAGGTCCTTGCTCGTGTCCTTTAGAAGTGTTTTCAGTAACAAGGCAGGAGAAGGCCTGTCTAGCACTCTCATAACTGTGGCCATGTAGCCATCAGACACAATGAGATACAACAGTCGGGGATGCCAGGTGACAGAATACCGCTGCCTCAGGACATCCCGCACAGACATGCTAGAGCTGGACAGATGGGCTTCCCCTTGCCCTGCAGACGCTGGTGGTCTGTAATTGGTGCAAAAACAGAATAAACTGTTGTCAGAGAAAGCAAATAAGGGATGACACATAATAACACAACCCATTGCTCGTATACTTCATTCCCACTTAGGATGAGTGAGACTACATTTTGATAGCCAAGTGAAAGTAGTAAAAGGTTAGCAATAAGTAGACATGGTGGACATGAGAATCCAGATAAATAAAAGATAAATACTGAGAAGCAGGAAAGCCTCGAATTAATGTATACCTGTAAGTGACCAGTGGGTGAAGAGGTAGGAACTGTGCAGGTCCAAAGTCAACACTGCAACCAGAGCTCGTTAGAGTGAGAAGCCCCCCAAGATGAGCCAACATAAGAAGGGAGCCTCTCTTCAGAACACAGGCCAAGAAAAGGCCTCCAGGTGACCAGCTGACACTGCCCACCCAGTACGACCTGAAAGAGAAAATATGTAAACCCTTTATGAATAAAAGCTCCATTAAGTCAAACAGATTTCCAGTGATGCTGGGATATGATCATACACTGCTATTCGTATTGCACATTTAGACACATTGTTGTTGTACACCAAGTGATTGCTATACAATACAAATCACATCACCCATTTGCATTTTTCTTCATGCTTACTGACCTTATATATTTAGGGGGGATCTCCATTTTCTTACTTCCACAACCTCCAAGGCCACTCGATATTGAGACAAAATTCTGGGTGCTCACAAAGAGGACTTGTGTAGCCTGTGTTCCAAAACAAGAAATACACAGCTACAGTTTTCTACAGACCAGTGGACGTGCAAAGATGTGATTAGGAAGCTGATTAAGAAGTGAAAACTGAAACAGAGAGGGCACAGACTTACCCTTGGCTTTCTCTGGTTCAGGACGATGGCTAACAGTCGGCCGTCTGGAGAGAAGGCAGGCACCAAGGCCCCTCTAGACTTCACTGGTTGGCATGGTGGGGTGAGACGAGACATTGGGTACATCTTGGTGGTCCACTGTACGCTGTATCCCACAGAACTAATAAGAAAAATATACCATTTTAACTACTGTAAAAAAAACAAAAACAGTGAGACCTAAATGTTACATAAACTTGTTCATTTACCCCACTCTCAAATAGCTTTCTTTCCACTGAATTTTAAGGCAGGTGACTATAAGTTTCTTTCCAGATGTGAAAACGAAGGCTGATAAGCAGGCATCACCCATAACCTGAGGGAGTTTAAAAAAACATAAATAATAATATTTTAATAGGGAATATAAGAAATAAACATCAGGTGTCATGTACTGAAACATGACGCAAATGTGTATTCTGTACAGTAAGCAGACCTCTGTCTTAACAAAGATGGTGTGTTGGGATGCTTCTTTGTCTCGTGAAGATGGTAAAACAGTGCCTTCAAGGGGCTGTATGTGAGCCCACCGTCCGCTGACTGGACCATCTCGCAGTCCTGTCAAATCCCTCACATCCATACACTCCCACAGGAACACTTGCCCAGTTATGGCTACCAGGAGCACACGCGTCCCGTCCAGTGAAACCTGGAGAGACAACCACCTGGAATACCCTGTTAAAACACAGACAGTTTAATGTTAATGGCGTTAAAGGCACACAGCACATACACTTAGTAAGTACTGTTATATCAATGATCAAAAAGGTACATGTACATCTCAGAATCAAGATACTGTCCACACATAATGGACTATATCTAATCTGATAAAATATTAAACCAAGGGGGATAAACTCATTAACATTTAATGTGTGCTTCCCACCTAACAATGCGTGTGTCTCTATACAACACATACCTTGAACAGAAGTAATAATCTGAGCTACTTCTGGGACAGGCGCAGCAGTCTTCAGCATATCTTTATCCCTGTTCCACAGAAACAGTTCTCCTGATACCAAAAGTCCACAGAGCCACAAACCTGAAAAAAAACAAAAAAAAAAACAAGAGACAACTGATGTATGATCAAAAGCGACTACCTTTGGTATTGACTTCCTTTGAGTTTACATGTTAAAACTCACCATTGTGCGACGAAGCCATTGTCACAACACTGTTGAGCAAAGGATGGAGTTTAGGAGTCTTCTTCTTGGTGCGACCAGACACCATGTTGATCTCACTGATCCGTTTGTCATCTAACAGAAACACGGACTCCTTCTCCTGAAGAGCAGCAACAAAGGCTTACAGTTATTTTCTTTGCATAGGAGGACAGCAACGTTTTTTGTGTCACTGGCTAAAATCTCCTCACCTGTCCAAGCCAGCAGAATCGCGGCCACGGTTTCTTCCGTTTGATGCTGGATGACAAAACTACCTCCAACCTCAGCTCCATGTTTTAAATCCTGCATCAGTTCTTCGTTATGATTATGCATTCAGTTTGGGTTCGTCGAGACTGCAGGGTCCCACTACACAGTCAAGATTACACAAACATATGCTGACTGACAGTTAAGATCTTAGACAAGCCACGAACTCACTATACGCTTGCTCAATAAGTGGCATTTACCAATAATGTCAATATACCATGTTACTGGGTGAAGATATCCATCGTTTGAACCAACAAAAACATCACCATGACCGTTAACTAGCATTAGCCACCTAGCTATTTTCGCTTCATGCTCGGACAAGTGGTCCCTAAAAGTATCTCAACTATATTGGCTATACTCACGGGTTTTGCTTTTATTAAATGGCTACGGCAGTGTCAATATAACTGTCGTATTACATGTTATTCCGTGGATAATAGTGGAATATTTCGAAACTCCCTCCGCTTCAGAAACCAGTGTTGTTTCCCATGATCCTCTAGGAGGAAGCTCCTCGCGTTGCCGTAGGAACGTAAACAGACGTCGGGATGACGCCGCCGCCCTGAGGAAAACAGAGGAACGTCTACTGTTTAACGTCCTTACTCTGTATGACCCAGATACTCACATCTACAGCAATAACCTTATAAAACGGAACCCGTTTTTATTTCATTTGTGTAATGTATTCAGCACCGTATTTTCGCTGGAGACCAAATATTTGGTTATGTTTCTTCTGTTCTGTTTCAGATGTTAGCTACTTTACCTTTGAGCCTCTTACTCAAAAGACTATTAGTTTCCATGTCTTTCAGTCTCATGCTTGAAATATAGAAGTATAATTTTTGGTTACTTAACTAACTTGATCTTTTTTTTAGAAAAATTTCTACGTTTTTTATTATACCCTTATGGACCATTTTGCTTACAATATCACCAATAAAAGCAGTTGTTTCTGTTTGTTTTACATTCATTGGTAATAGAACACTGATAAACAAGGAGGCATATCTTCCCATTAAGTGTAACTTATAACATCACTTCCAGAAAAGACGTGAAAAGCATAAATAGAAATTAATTAATTAATTAATTGTTTTCACAGATATTTGATGTAAAGTGCTTTATAAATAAAATTTATTATTATTATTATTATTATTTTCAAGGATTCAAGGATTCAAGGATTCTTTATTGTCATTACGACACATGTTGGTACATGGGAAGGAACGAAATTGGTTACTCTGGTCCCAATTTCAAGCCATAAGTAAAGAAACAAAAAAACAAAAGTATAAATATAGAATATAGAATAAAATTAGCTTTCCAAGTATTATACAAAATAGCAGGTATGTATAAATATAGGCGGTAAAAAGTATCAACATAGAATTTAACAGCAATTTTGATCTTCAGGGTAAACACAGCTGGGATTGAAGTCATTGATTGTAACCCTATTCCATTTAGAGTTTGGTCATTGATATTGTGCATGCTAGAAAATCATCTATTCAGTGCAACTGACAATAAATAATTGTAATAAAATATATTTGATGATAGAATATTTGCAGTTTATGTCTGATTTTATATTTAATTTCATATATAAGATGCCTTTTCATCAGTCACAATGTTGGTGGTGTGATGATCCTCTTCTTGGTATTAAGAGATCAGGACTGGAATTGCATCAGGCTCCAGACAGAGACAGATTACGAGGAGGATTTAGAAGCGCACTTGTCAGTGTCTGGATTGAGTGATGCTACTTTAATTGCTTGATGATTTGGTGGATGCCCCCCATGAGGTTAAGAGACTGAAACAATGTTGTGCACGTACTCCTCTTTTCCTCCCGTTCTGTTTCTATAGATTTTTAACTCACTTTGGAAAACTGTGGCTTTGCATTAGTTTTCACTAACTAATTAAATGATATAACAGGAATATAATTAAATTTGTGATTATTCATTCTGAATTATTCTTGCAAATTAAAAAAGTGTACCTGACTGACTTGAGGTTTGCATAGATGAAAAGTGGTTTGCAAGCAGCATATTCAGTTCTTCATTTACTTAAAGTGTTTTGTGGTGTAAAACTCACATTAGTGCATGTAATTTATCAAGTATTGTCATTGTTTTAATGCATTAACTGCAAGGCATTGTATGGTATTCTGATCGGGGGCTGAGCCCCCCTGATGAGAGACACGCCAGGACCTCTTCAGACCTTGCATTAAGATCAGATCTGGGCAATCCGATCAGTGTGCCCGGTGAGGTTGTCAAACTCCACTGCCAGACAGAAGCTCATTTTTTCAGAGTGCTGTGCATTGCTCATATATCCTCGACATTTATTGCAGTTGTTGTTTAAAAAAAAGGAAGTCCTGCCTGTCTGTGCTTGGTGTGTGTCAGCTGTTCCCAGGAACCATGAACTCCTCTCCAGGTGCATGAAAGTGGTGAGGATTACATTTTTTCTGCTAAACAACTTTCTTTCTTTCTCATAGATTAGAAAAGTCACATTTATGCGAATAAGCCCTCATTTCCCTTAAATCCAATGTTACATTATGAAATAAAAAATCACTCAACAAAGCAACAACTATATTGGGCGTCACTTCAATATAATTTCCCATAATTCACAACAACAGAATCGCATTTCTTTTCTACAAAAAGTTACTTTACAAGGAGAAAATCGAAAATAGCGACATTTTTGGGCTTCATTGTTCTCCTTAAAACGTCCGTGGTAAGAGCAAAATATTTCGTGTGTCTTCGGGGGGCAATTATAGGGGCAAGTCGAACTTATCCACACTTTACCACACAAGACCAAGCCTGAGCCCTACGTAAATAAAAAAACAACAAAAAACTTACGCACTTACGTTTACGTTTTTAGGACGAACGTAGTTGCTATGGTTACCTGAGGCGCATGCCCAGTTTACTTAACCCACTCATCCCACCTCTGGACGTTGTAGCAACTAGCCGCTGTGAAGTTTTTATTTTACCGCACATGAAACGTAAATGTAAATTCCTCGCATGGTTAGAAAACAGGTCTCTGTCACTCTAAATTGTGCTTCAGAATTCCCGTTTGACCCCTAAAGCCTACTTCAAGTTAAAAGGTAGGCTGTGGGTGAGACCAGCGCCACACGTTTTTTTGTCTAGCTAATTATCCCTTTTCCACTTAAGTAGAAGTTAATGTTTAAGAAGCCTAGCTGGACTTTTGACAAGTAATTATAGCTGTTTTAAATGTGTTTTCAGGATACAAGTAACTACTTGCGAGAACCAAAAAGGCCCTACATCACTTGCTGCAAGGTAAATATGTACAAACAGGTGGCTCCAAAGTTGCTGTAAGTAGGTTAGCCAAACTAAGATGGTGGAAGATGGGGGGTGGCAAGTTATCAGGCCCCAGCTTGAGACCATAATTGCAGATTAATTTCTTAGTCATTTCACATTATCAGTAAAAATCAGTGCTTAAGATACAGTTCTGCATTGATTAAGCTATGGTGCAGGTGCAAACGCAGATTGGCAGGGTAGTGGAACAATGTTGAAACTGATGCACCTATTCCTATATCAGCTTTTGAGTGTAATTTAAAAAACAAAACAAAAAAAAGTGGAGTAAGGGGAATTGTGATATCTTGTGATGGTGTGCAAAAGCTGCACACATTTTCCAGAAAATTATATCTAAAGTGGATTTTGCATTATCAAAACACGCAGGGTTTTCTCATACTTTTGGAATCGAAAAATATTGTGCATTTTGCTGAAATAAGCTTGTTTTGATATATTTAGATAGTGTGATGTTATTTTATTTTTTCTTCCCATGTGTTTTTCCAGTACGAAACATTGCATTTCTTACAATGCCCAGTAGGTGGTGCCATTTTATTTTATTTCCATCTTAAAATTATACACTCAATGTTGACTCATTTCCCTGAGACACTGTGTGATGTCAACTTCCACACACATACATGTGTTTAGGAAATCATAGTTTTTGCTGTTTTTCTTTTGGGATCATTATGAAATGTGCATTCTAAAAACATCACATTTTTTTATTCATTAAAAATCCATGAAAATAACTTGTGGCATGAATTGAGCGCTCCAATGAACATAGCAATATACCCTGAATCAGATATGGCAGGTGAAATGTGGAATAATTAAGATTTAATCTGTAATATGAATACTCCCTGCATTGTTAGCAGTGTTGAAGATATAGTGGAAGCAAAGCGAACTAATCTGGGTGTGTCAAGGCTTTTTCTAGACACTTGCTTATCAATCTAACAAATGAATGAATGAGCGAAAGAACAAAAGCGTTCATATACAAGTACATATACATTTGAGGATTTGTCCTTCGAAACTGCAACAAGAGAGCTTGCATGCACACATTTGTGCTGAATGGACTTATTGAAAATCCTTTGGAAAGACCAAACAAAAAAACTTGGTAGACTGAAAATAGGTTTCACATTTTAGAAAGGACAAATATTGCCATTCAGTATGCCCTTTAGTTCAATCTGTAAAAGGTAGGAAGGTTCTCTAAAAGGACTCCTTTCAAATGTAGGTTCATAATTGGAAGAAGATTCTGTACCCTTTGTGTCTGTTAATGATCAAAAACAAGAAGTACATTTTAGTGAATACTGTAGTCCTGAGCTCAAACAACCTCCAGTTCATTTTGTGAAGTCCGTCACTCAGATGTTAGCATTTTCTTTTAATAAGTTAGACTTCTGTATTCTTTATTTTAATTATTAATTTAATTATTTTTATTGTGGCAGATCACGGGGTCATTAAAGGTTCTGTCTTAATTTGCTAAGACACTACACTAATACATCTAATGAATTGTTAATAGTTCATACTGACATGTCCAGCTGAGATTCGCATCGTCGCCGTGCAACTGTCTGCAAGTCTCGACCGTACCATCCAGTCCACAGCCGGCTAAAAGCAATATGTCGTAGTGAAATGGATAACAGATTGATGGGGTTTCTTAGAGAAAGAGTTGGCACATCCTAAAAACAAGGCCAGGTGCACGACAGGAACAAAGACTACGACTCAATATACTCGGGGCACAATACCTCCCAGTGGATTAAGCCTGTGTGGAGGAAGACAATAGAACCATTCTAAAACTGTAATCTACTGCATCTACTAACTCCTGCTGTCTGCTGAATACCTAGCAGCAACAGTCAATGAGCGGACTACGTCAAGTTTGCTATGGTCGCGTTTAGAGTATAATGGAGATTTTAAACTTGGACATGGCTCAATAGAAAGTTTTGAGTTGGCCAGTTGGACAGGCTTTGGTTATTGCGAGGCCTCTTTTGGCCTCTTTGATAGTATTAGTGGAGAATGGAAGTGATATAAATACAGAAAATGGTGCAGGTTAGATACTATCCTGTGCCGTTTGCTGCAGTGAAGACTATAGCCTCAGTTTGTGGGATTGCTGCTCAACCAGGTGTTCTATCAAGGCACTCCCCCCTAACAGTTATTTAAAATTAATTATTTAGACTATTTAGAAACGTCTTTTTGACACCTATTTTCATTTGTGTGTAGTTAAGCTTTGTTTTTGTGCTTCACATCATGATCGAATTTCATAGCTGTCCCCCGTGGCCGTCTGGACACCTCTGCACACAGCGTTTTCACTTCTGCTTCCACAGCAACGGAATTCACCCCCAGTAAAAACTGCACACTCATCTCTAATCTGCCAGTGCAAACTGAAAATTCATCTCTTCGGGGAACATGTGCTGCCCTTGCCTGCTTATCGCTTCCATCTTAATTAAGTCTCCCTCGCCTTTACCTTGCTCTTCCTGTTGCTCATGATATTGCCCCTTGCTCACAGAAACAGTATAGTTTTAATAAAGTAGAGGAGGAGACTGTGGGGAGTATGGATTGTCTATTTTTGTGTCTGACATGTCCACTTCTTTCCACCAGCGCAGCCACTGCCATTCCACAGCAGCATTATCTGCCCAGCTTCCCCTTCAGGAAAGCAGAGTATGAGTTTCAGAGAACTCCTTTGTTTTCCCTTCAACTGTAACTGATAAGGACCAAATGAATCAGGGGCTTTTTCTGGAAGGACAGAATGAAAGGAAAGGGAAAATGATTATGACTTTTCAAAGTCCCAAGGAAGGGACAAGAGGCAGGGTAAAAGAGATAACAGGAGATATGATTTTTGTCAGCCCAAAAATAGTCCATCTGAGGGCATGCTCTTGTTTTGAGCGTGCACTGTGCACAATACTTGCTGATTTGAATTTGAAAACTGTGGTAGGCTGTAGGAAATCTGTCAACCTGATCCCCTTTAAATAAAGCCTGATTTGGGTGCCTTCTTGGTGGGTGGGCGGTTTGGTAATCGGGATTACCATGAAAAGTTCATCTTTAGGTTAGTGGTGCACTGCCACTGGGTAAGATATCAAAACAATGTGCTGCTAGCTATAAATAGCTGTAAAGTAATCTGGATTATTGCCACACCGACACAATACTGGTTTAGTTTTATCCAATCTAATGTGCACACACTGATTATTAGTCAGGGTATTAACATGTTTTTTGGTTTTTATCTTTGTTTTTTTGCTCTGGAGGCACCTGCAGGTTGCTTTAGTTTTTTATCTTTTCCCTTTTGGCTTCAGTCAATTTAGATTTCGTCTCTTCAAAAATTGTATTTTTGAACTGAATGGTGTAAGTTCATTTAATGTCCCAAGACACAAGTTCTAACATGGAAAGACTTAATGTCCCTCTGGGAGACACCGCATCAATTCTTGATTACTGAGCAAGCATTGCTAAGTTAACCTTGGCTCTCACATTTTATTAACACTCTTGCCCGTGTGCATTTTTCAAGTGAGTGCAAATTTGTCTTGACAGCTGACAAGTACAGCTGCAAGCAGCACGGTAAATGTCGCTCATATGTCTTTGGCATCTGCTGTATCATAACACAAAGTACTTCTAGTCTTTTCTAGAGCGATACTGCCTCATTAGCAGGGCTGCCTCAGCATGTCACAAAGCTTTATGTTCACATGTAACAGATATGGCATACCTTTCATATAGCGTATCTATAGTATTGATCTATATGTGCTCTTGCTCACTCTGCCATACACTGCATGCCTATAGCACGCACACACACTGACGCACACAGACAGGCATCAAGTTTCTTTCCTCTCTTCTTCATAGCTACTCAAACCATCCCTCCTGCTGTAGCAGTTAGCATGTTGCTTCAAGATGACCTGTCTCAGAGTTTACCTACGCAACCCCCCTGCCAACTCTCCGGAGGTGTCGCCCTTCCTCATTAGTACCCATGGTGAGTAAATTTCATTTCTTTTTTTTATTTATTCATTTTCTGTGTGTAGTAGATGATAGTTTTTTTAAAAAAATAAATAAATCCATACTAGCAGTGTGTCACTGTCAGTATCTGTATTTATCAAAGTTGTCTATGTTGTATTTTTTGCCTATCACTGGCAAAGTTAAAAATGCGTACACGCTATATAAAGTCACGTATGTCCAACACCATGGATACTCAATCCCGCATTGTGTCTAATATGAGAGGCATATTACTCGCAGCAACAAGTGGGCTCAGATGTAGCAGCATGTCCTTTGGTTTGGTAATGACGCTTCCCCTCCTCATCTGGTGACACCTTGAATCATTTATAGGGCATATTATCCGAACCGGAGGAGGGTGCACCTGCACTGTTTGCTGAGACTAAAGCCTCATCCATTATCCAGTATTTATCAGTTTGCACAAATGAATATGGATAAGGTATTATAGGGGCGTGGGGTGTGCTGTAATACATGAAATGCATGTGTGGGCGTCACACAGGTGGAGGTCGGGGTCATTTGAGGATTTAATATTTTTGCTGTGAAACTGCAGTGTAGTTATGGTGTTCTTTACAGGTTCTTTAATCTTTACAGGTATCAGTTTGCAAGGGACAAGATTTTGTTACTGGACGCTTTCTCGTTTCTGTTTGTTGTGCATGTGGTTTTCACCAGTTATGTTTCAGTGGCCTGAACAGTGGAGAGCAAAAGAGTTGGAACGTCCTGTCATTGTTGGCAATCAAGCTAACATGTCAAGTTTGTCGGGCAAATAGTGGATTTACTGGATAAAGCTCATAAAAGTGTAACTAGGGTGTAAAGAGTCTGGTCGTAGACAGATTCCTGTTGTCTATAATCTGGATACACTGCAAGCCCTGAAACATTGTTTATTGAGCCATAAAGCTAAAGGTCTGAACACAACAGACCAACATAAAATAAGGACCGACACCAAAGGCCAACTATGACGTTACCTCACATCGCCTCTTGTTATTTCTTCCCATGCAGAATGTACACTGATCAGACATAACACTATGACCACCTTCCTAATATTGTGTAGGTCTCCCTTGTGCCTCCAAAACAGTTGTGACTCATCAGAGAATGGACCTTCTGAGGGTGTCCTGTGGTGTCTGGCAACTGAATGTTATTAGTGGGGCCTTTGGATCCTATGTGTTGAGGCGAGGGTCCTTCGGGGATCAGGCTTGTTCCAGTGCATCCCACAGAGACTTGATCAGTTTGGGATCTAGTGAATTTGGAGGCCCCTTATGCTGTTTTCCATGTTTTTTTTTTAGTGTCATTGCTACAGAGTGGGGGTGCCAGATCTGGTCTAGATGGATGCTACATGTCTAAGTAACATCCACATGAATGCCAGGTCCAAAAGTTTCCCAGCAGAACATTGTACTGTCACAAGATGGTCAATGATATTCACTTCACCTTCAACAGTGTTCATAATGTTATGCCTGATCAGTGTATGTGCCAGCATCTGCCAAGCATTGTGCTTCCATGCTTATGGATCCACCTTTCCAGAAACACTTTTTTCCTTGCTAATAAATTTAGTGTCATAACTGCATGGCTTGTCAACATATTGATCACTTTGTGGAAATATGATTTATGAGTACCTAGTGTAACCCTAGACATATGCAAACTCAGAGCACAATCTGTTTCACCTCACATCTGTTTACAGAAGCATAATTCAGTCCATCCTGTTGCATGGTTCATGCTGTTTCTTCACTATGTTATCCTTCTCGAACAGAAACAAAAACACATGTATTTTTGATCGCATGTCTGCCTCCCTACCTACCACCTTCCTAGATATGAACAGAACCATCACACACACTTACAATTATAACTAATGACACTGTTCATATTCTTAATCAAGACTAAACATGAGTGCTGTCTTGTTTCAGATATACAAGACCTTAAAATGGAGTAGAGCTTACTTTGGCAAAACCTTTAGCAGAACAACCCCAGAGAAACTGAATTGTTTACACAGTTGTAGAGACACAGAACCATCTGATTCTGTATGTAGGGAGACAATTGTTTTGCTGTTGGATGTTTTTGAATGTGTACAAGCTCCTGAGACAAAAAAAAGCTTATATTTAAGTTTTAGACTTTATGCTGTGTTGGCTACACCCAGATCTCTCACCCATATTGCATAAATAACACCAAAGTTAGCTTATCCTCTCATCTGTAGGCCAAATGCTTTGTCGACCCGACATCAAACCCTTTATTTAAAACAGTCAAAACAGTGCATGATATCTGATATGTGGAGTGCATGATCTTTCCTTTCTCCCCTCGCTGTGTTCATTCTGACAGTGTGTCCTCTGGTCATGTCACTCTCGAAATATCACTTTTAATCTAAACTAGGCATTCACTTTAATAAAGGATATAATAAAAATCTAGGCACCATAGTCATTCTGTACACATGACCTGTGAGTTCTGGGAAACTAATCAAAAAAGAGATCACAAGCTTTCTTCTATGAACCATTCTGACGGCTACGTGGTTTCTCTGTGTGGTCCATTTGTTAAGTATCGGAACACAAATTACAAAATTATCGGTGTGCCTGGCATCAAGCACTTAATTTAAAACAGTAGAGGTCTATTTGATTCCTGGTATCTTGTGTTATGGCTTGCATGATGCTTCCACTCTTCTGACAGCGTGCCCTTTCAGAACTGGGTCAGGTTTGGCCGTGAGCTTGACTTCTTTCAGAAAGCTCCTATTGTCTGCATCTGTGTGTGCCTGTGGGCCCCTCAGGGAGAGATTTTACACTGCCAAAGAGTAAAGTTCAGCAACAAACCAGGTGAGGACCTGAAGCTTTCTCTTCACATTTTCCCTTCTCCAAACTGGATCCAGGATATGTGTTGATTGTAATTTGTTGATTTTTTTAAAAAAATTCTTCAGTTGTGACATGTACCACCCACCTAGACCAGACCAGGCACCCTCACCCCATAGCAATGACACTCCTTGATGGCAGCAGCTATTAACACACATTACACACAAAAACAGTTTAGGAACAACTCAGATATCATGAAGAACAGCACAGGCCCCTCCCCTCGACCCATAGGACCCTTAGGCCCCCACTAACAACATTCTGTTGACACCACAAGACACCCTCAGAAGACCCATGTCCATTCTCTGACGAGTCACAACTTGTTTTGGAGGCACAAGGGAGACCTACACAATATTAGGAAGGTGGTCAGATTGCAGCAGAAGACTGAGAAGATGAAATTCTGCAGAGGGAAGCTACCACCCTTTTCACCTAGTAATCTCGGCACAAAAGAACCACACTGACACATATATGAACGCAGAAAAGCTAGTAACTAATAAAACACTATTTGTTGCATAATAGTCACAGAAAAGGCGGTACAATTTTGATCTTGATAAATTCAATGTCTGTTTTCCAACTGTCACACTTGGGTTGCAGATGTGACAACTGCACCACTCACTGTAGCTTGAAGCAATGCCTGAGTTGTACTGAGACAGGAATAGGCAGAGACAAGTTCAGTAGATGAAAGTCGAAAGGTGAGAGATGGGAAGAATCAGAGGAAAGGCATCGGAGAGATAAAGAAAAAAGGGCTTTATCAGGCTTAATCATGCACTGTATTTTTACAGGGATCTTAATTAGAGAAATACGAGCAGAAACTCCTTAAATCTGATTACATTTAAGGAGTTTCTGCTCGTATTTCTCTTCTTTCCAGTCAACATTCACAACCAGTAATTATTGTTGCCTAGCTCAGAAATCAGACAGCCAGGTCAATTTGTCATTGTGGAGAAGCTGAGATTTGGCCATTTGAGGTGAAGTAGTGATGTTACTTAAGAAAATCTGTAATAATTGTTTAGATTGTTGCAGAGTGGAAGCAAGAATCTCATGATAATCAGCATGACATGACAGCATGACCCTTCACTGAGTTGATTCTCAGGAGAAGATGCATGATTTGAATAACCCGACTGAGGCGACTTCTCATCTGGGCCACACCTTGTAGTTTGAAGACACTAGAAATGTGATAAGATTAAGGGTTGTGTCATTGTGTCAGTGGTGATAATTCGGGACTATGCATATAAGATTAGCTATATAAAAACATCAGTTAAAACACGGGTTCACATCTCCCCATGTCCATGGCTAGAGAAAGTTCCTAACCCCCAAACGTCTCCCCAGCCAGATACATGCAGAGTTCGGTCTGAGTGGAACCTCATTCTCTGTGTTTTGCATTCGTCTGCCTACAGGAAGGTGTTTTTGTCGTTTTTAACAATCCTCGTGCCCAGAATGATGTGAGTGTAACCATCACAGATGTACACTGTATTAAGGAAAACTGGATACAGGACTCAAACATGATGCCCACTCACTTGAATGAAAATTGCTCACCTGGTGCCTGGTGTCTTGTGGGTTTTTTTCCATTTTGTCACCATTTTTCACTTTATTTTTTCTCTAGCTGGCCTACCTTCCTCGGAACGTACAGTCTGCCAATGATTGTACCTGGTTGAAGTTCCCCGTTGTTATGATTAAAGTGCATAGAGCATTATAGATTATTAAATATTAAACACTTGCCAAGGTCTTTTAGAAAAATTAAATGTGCAGTCTTTCAGTCCTCCAGCATATCTCTCTTTGAAGCCAACAAAGAATGCTCTACTGTTCCGTTAAAACATATTGGCATCTCAAATACAGGTGTCTTCCTCTGTGGATTCAATGGACACGATAACTGTTATCTACTCCATTCATTAGATAAAGCAGCAAGAGCTCAGTTTCACTGGTTTTGGCAGAAAACTTGGAAGAAGAAGATTTTCTAGGGGAAAGTTATATAACAAGCCTGTTACAAGAAATCCACTGAAGAAACGAGAGGACACCTTGTGTGTCTCTCATCAAAGCTGCTCTTTGTTCCCCCTTGGATCAGATGGGATGAATTGGCGCTCGCCCCAGATGGAAACTTTAAATCCTATGCACAGCAGTTTCCCAACTTTTCAAAATGGCTCCTGTTCTCACAGAAAATGTTGCAGAACAGGGATTAACTCTTTTCTCCTTTCTTTGTCTTTCTTCAGATATTGACTGTTTTTACTGTCACATAAAGGCTGACAGTGTCACTTGGCCTGGCCTTATTGGATGCCTTTGTGGTAAAGGTTTTCAAATAGAAATGTAACAAATAAGCAGCAAAGCCTTTAAAGGCAGAGAGAAAAGGAATGGGATGTAGAGAATAACAAAAAACACATAAACACATAACTTTCTCTCACCAGCAGGATATGACCTTTTCTCAATTCGGTAGTTTGGTAATTCGATATTTGTTTGGTATTGATGTTTCCTCATACCTTCCTCAAATTCTGCGATAGTTGTTAGCATGGGCCTTTGGATCCAGTGCATCCCACAGATACTTGATCAGTTTGGGATCTAGTGAATTTGGAGGCCAGGTCAACACCTTGTGCTGTTCTTCATGGTTTTTGAGTTGGTTGGTTCCTTAAACCGCCTGTTGCTACGGGGTGGGGGTGCCTGGTCTGGTCTAGATGGATGGTACATGTCTAAGTAACATCCACACAAATGTCAGGTCCAAAAGTTTCCCAGCAGAACATTGTGTTGTCACAAGATGGTCAGTGTCATTTACTTCTCCTGTCAGTGGTTTTAATGTTGTGGCTGTTCGGTGTATGTTTTTATGCTTTGATGTGTCTAAATTTAGTAGTAAAAAAATCGCTTTACTTCAGCTCACATGTTGGTCTGGACCTATACAAAATTTATGGTAGATTAGTACTGGCTCAGCATGTCCTGTTGCTAGACTGGCTACAGCACTTTGTGGCCTAATTGAGCTGGCACATGAACAAGGCCAGGCTCAGCAGGGAACAAGTCCGATAAGGAGTAACCCACTGTCATTATCAGTATTAGTGTCTCACATTTTTTATTATTTTTTTTTGGTGGCTGTAAGCTTTTAATCTCTTTCTCCTTTCCTAAATCTTGTTTTCCATGTCTGACTAATTAAATACTTCGTGCAGTAATTTGGCACATTTTTCACAAGTTATTAAAACCTATAGTTTCTTTTAATGGCAATTGATTTCACTGTCATTGAAATTATATCTAGTAGCCAAACTGTTTTGAGAAAGGAGATGAGGGGGGGAAAAAAACTATATTTCACATATAGACAGACAATCACATGAATAATTTCTTTCTTTATAATTCATGCAAAACACGTCAACGCTGTCACGCATAGGAAGATTAGTCGTGTTTTAGTGCAACTTTTGTCCCAAAGTGGAGACCTGCCAGTTTGTAAATTAATGACTGTAGGTGACTGTTTTTTTTTTTAGAGTTTTAGTGGAATTTCCATGTAAGCTTTGTAATATCCTATGTCTGTGCACTGAGTGCAAACACTAGAAAATTGAGTCTCTTTGTTCTTTGTCGTAAAAAGTAATGAATATTTTCTGAAACACAATAGTCGAGTTAAGCGTTTTTATTCTTTCCTGTCCATTTCTTTCTTTTAGTATGAGTTGCTCTGCTGCTCCGAAGTGCTGAATACTTTTAGTGTTAAGGGGACTCATTATTTTTTACTGCTGCTATAAAATGTCCCACTCTAGGCCTTTTATTATGCAGTATTAGTTTAATTATAGACTCTCTTTTTTCATTCTGTAAGGGTTGCAGGTTGGCATCTCTCTAACACTGAAGGCTTGTTTTCCCTCGACCTTCCCTCACCTAAACAAGCCTGGCATTTTAAATTTTCTCCCTGCTCCAAATTCCTCCATGCACATCAGCTCCACAACTGAGAATTTCCTCCCTACCACCCGAAGGTGCATTCAGTGCATTTCTAATGAGCCAAAGCAGGGGTTGAGGAAGTGTATATTGTCTTAAGATATTTAGTTTAGTATGGCGATGGCATATCTGAGTCAACTCAGTTTTATTTATGTAGTCCAAAATAGCAAATTAGCATTTGCATTTCATCAGTCATCAGGATTTGCTGAACTCTAGGAACCCTTAATAGTTACCGAAGTTCTTGTGCAAGTTGAACTCTAATCCTTGATGGAAATGTCTGTGATTGTAGTAGATTGGGTAGTCATGCACAGATTCTCATTAATTATTTATTTATTCAGAACATTTTAGAGTTTCTGGGATTTTAGCTTCAGGAAATACTAATGTCTTTAAATGTCAGACACTGTATGGTTTAAGGCAGGATTTTCACCCATCACCAAACTGACACTTGGTCAGAAATTCTGGTGTCAGGGTCCGTTTTAAAGAAGGTAACAATGACAGATTAATCTGGCTTTTAAGCAGACATTCGGATTTCTGGCATGAGTGTATTATACTATCATTAAAGTCCTATTTTACTTTAAAAGGCTTGATCATATGTATATTTTTTATATTGTTGATTAGTCTAAAGTATTTTTTGTCAGCAAATGTCCCCTTGTTTGTATAAACCTTAATGTAATTGTTGAAAAGATGTTCATCGTGTATGCTCATTGTTAGCATCCATGTTTGTTGCTCTACTGAGTTCATTAATGACATGGCTTTACCAATGGAGACCATAGACTGTACAGAAAAGATGGATTAAGCCATAGTAACGTCACTAATTGTTTTGTGGTCTACCATTCTTCTGACGATCTGAATTTAGCCTTTGGCCGTGTTGCCATCTTGTTTTTTTATTTGGAGCCAGAAGCAACCATATATGTGAATATCTGAGGGAGGACCTGGGGTGGAGCAAGGGGTGGATCTGACTAAGAACACATGTCAATCCTCTAGACAAATCAATCAAGCCCTCAAACATACCTGTCTTCGAGGCCTAATATCAACTTAATTACGAAAACACCAAAAGTAGGGGATTTTAGCTGTATCATAATGACTTTTGGAGCAAACATCACTGGCCTTGCATTTCGTGAGAGTAGTTCAATATTTTTGCATGGGATTGAGTCTATTGGAGTCAATCATTTTTTGGGAAATAGCACATAGCAATTAATGGTGGTATTGCACTTTTAGCCATTTGTACGTTGGCTTCACTTTTCAGACCCATTAGCTATAGCCATATACTGTCTATGGTGGAGATAGGGATTTGAATGCTTTAAGTTAATGTTGAATCCATGACATCATAGTTTGTACAGACATATGTGGTCGATGAAGCCTATTGACAACTAACTTTTCCACCACCAGCAGGTCAGTGTTTTCATTCATCCAGGGAAGTAATTTTATTAGATGGCTCGACCGTGCCCATCAGCCACAGCTGGACTTAGACTTAGCTGGGTTTAGAAAAAACAAGATGCTGAATATAGTAAACGGCATGTGTATGATTGCTGTCAGCATATCATCATCCTTAACAAGAGTATGTTTGCATGCTGATCTTAGCATTTCGTTCAAAGCACCGCTGTGCCAAGTGCAACCTCCCAGGGCTGTTCGTGTGGTTGCAGACCAGTCTTGCTCAATAATAAAGATAAAGACCATGAACCAACATCAAGTTGCATTTACTCCAAAATCCTAAAATATTGAATGTTTATACATAATTTGTAAAAGAGAGTTTCATAGCTGCAAAATAGTCCTGCACTGTTTTTTTCAGTGCAGTTGCATGTGTTTTCATGTGTCGTGAGTTTTCATCGGTACATGTATTGACTCACAGTGCTGTCTCGTCTGCCATGCCCTATTCAGTCACTCCTCCTCTTACAGGCTGTAACCGCTGCTCTTGAAATGTCAATGTTCTGCTCTGACTGCCATCTGATTTCTAAAAAAGACAGCTCTGTTCTGCTCTGTGCCTCCTTTTTTTTTAATCATCTCTTGTTTTTCCCTTGCGATTGAAAACATTTGCAGGTTAGTTATTAACACTCCAGATGAGTGCCATTTATCCTTTAGTAATCAGGTTTTTCTTTCCTTTTGTGAACCGATGTTACAGTTAATTATTGGATTGATTATTGGAGTAATTATTCGGGCCCAGTATTGATTGTACGCGCTGTGCGCCATGGTGTCACACCTACAGCGGTTTAAGAATGAAGAAAAATCCCATTATAGGATCAATACAACCCCTGTTCCTACAGCCTGTTTACTACAAAAATACCTTTTAAACAGCAGTGTAAGCATGTTGTGTACACTTACACAAGATGCACTTCCCAGCACTGCCAGACAAGAAACTGGAACTGACTTCATTTGACTATACATTAAGTCCTGTTAAATCCCTGTCTACTTGGAGAGTGTATATCCCCTTTCCTTTTGTTCATTGTTGGATATAAAAAACAAGTGCTGTTATTATCGTGTCTTCACTCATCTTTTGTGAACCAAACTAAGTGGTAGAATTTTACATTACCTTCCAACAGGCTTTGATTTACAGTTTTCAGCATTCATTTAGTCTCTTTATACTCTTTGTCTTCTAAAAAAATGTTTTGTCATTTGGTTTGGCTTATGCCTGCAGTGTGATGTAGGTCTAGTCTGGTACTTGAGAAACTGCTTCATAAATCCCTTTGTGTGACGTGCGTTCAGACCAGGAAGATATTTTGGTATTTTTACTTTGTTCTTCTACCACGGCCAGGAGCACAAAACCATGCCAAGTTCAGTGTGGGAACGACAAACATCCCTTGTACCCAAGCTCTAAAGTGCCAGCAGCATTATCACACAGCGGGGCTCCCTCACTTTACCCTTAGACAGTGCTCTTATGAGCGGGATTAGAATAGCACAAAGCCAATGTTAGCAGTGGCCATGTCAACATGGCTAACAAGTCTCCTGGAGTTGTTAACAGCTCTAGGAGGCTTACAGGAAAGAAGAGAAAGTGTGAGTACAAGGGCCAAAAAGTGACAGATGACAGACAGCGGGCAAAGACAGGCAAACACGCACACACAGTCTATATTTGTGAAGACACCCGTTGACACAATGCACTATCTGGTCTCTTATTCAAACCTCAACCTTCACAACTAAATAAGAAAAGTAATTAAAGTAAAACAAAGTCCTAAAATTATGATTCTTTCTGTCACAACATGCCGAATAAACTCACATAACACAGACACTTTTTTTTTTTGGTTTGCATGTGGGCAATACTTTCAGATTTGGTTTGTGTGGATGTTTTATCTGCTGAATGTGACATTAAATGTGTTGCTATAATCTGAAAGATCAGAGTGGTTAAGGAATGGTTAGACAGAAGAGCTACTTTATCAAGAAAAAGGTAACTGAACGTAGGAAGTTTGATACTCCAGATAAAAAACAAACATGGTATTTGTGTAATTACACACACTGCCAGAAGGGTGAGACGAAAGTTATGCAGTGTAGCTTTAAAGTTCACTCATATTTGCCGAAAACAAAGGAAAGGGCCTAAAGATGAACCCTAAAATTAAAATTAAAACTCAGCACAGTCTACAAAGCCCAGGTTCATTGATATCAGCAGTTATGGTGCCATGTTTGGTCAAAAACAGAAGTTTGATACTCCAGATAAAAAACAAACACTGTATTTGTGTAATTACTCTCACTGCCAGAAGGGGGAGATGAAAGTTACGCAGTGTAGCTTTAAAGTTCACTCATATTTGCTGTAAACAAAGGAAAGGGCCCAAAAGATGAACCCTAAAATTAAAATTAAAACTCAACACAGTCTACAAAGCCCAGGTTCATTGATATCAGCAGTTATGGTGCCATGTTTGGTCAAAAACAGCAGCAACAATTATTTTCCATCTGCATACAGGAAGTAACTGCTGCAAAGAAATAGTCTAGGACATAAACCCTCGTAAGACCTCTCTTTGTGCTAAGCCAAGCTAATTGTCTCCTCTCTCTGGATTCATATTTAATTGACTGACATGGGAATGATATCGGAATATTCCCAAATTATAAATCATTCCTTAATATAAAGCATGTCTATCTATGAAACATGATGACCTGACACGACATTCCCTTTCTTTCAACAGGTCAGCTCAAGCTGTCAATCACCCAGGAGCATGAAGTTCTCACTGTCGGTGGTGAGTCCTGTTAAAGATTGCTCAATCAATCAATTTTATGGAAAGTGCCACAGTCTTTTAATCTGTGCCTCCTTGGGAATACTGGAGAAATATTTGCAAGGCAACTTTATTTGTATAACACTCATCAGTCGCACCATATAAATATTGATCGGCACACTGCAGATCAATGTTCATGACAGGAGACCATTTGATGAGAGAAAGCTTAGGTTGGTAGGTACATTACTCCAACAAAAGTGGTTGTTTATTTTGGTTTCCCAGCAACCACAGCCTCCTATTTTTGCCAGTGATTCTCCAGCTTCCCTCTCAGCATCTTTTGTGCCCCTGTCATTTCTCTGTGTGAATGGCCATTTACTCTTCAGGCTCCAAAATAGAGGTTTTTCTCAGTATTTGGGCTTATGAAGCAGTGCAAGCCACAATTAAATAAGCCCTTTAAAATTACAGCTGCAGATAAAAAGGTATACACTGGAACTCAGATCCTGTTATTTGCTCATATAAAATCAGTATATGAAACCAACAATGTGCCATTCATGTTTTATCTGTGATGCTCAGATTTGTGTCACAATGTATTATTAAATGCATGGTGTTATATGTGTTGCCTACAAGTCCAAACCGTTCATTTTTATGACGCAAACACCAGCTGGATGGAATCTGATTGCTTGTGTAATATCTTTACTGGAAACGATAAAGACTCTGGAGTCGTGTATCAAATGTTGATTTACTCACGCACATTGCATCTACTTCTGTAAAGTATACAGATTTCCTTTGTGAGTTCTCAGCCACTGGAAATGGCTTGATGGCTTCTTGCAAATCATTTTAACAGCTTGTTATTTCAGCAGCCGAACATCCTCTTATTCTTCTTCTTCATGCTCCAATGAGAAGAAAAATATCGCAGAGTTAATGGGAATCAGACAGCCTGCACATGGCAACAAGTTTATTGTAAATGCCTTTACATTTTGGAGTGTGGTCTAGTACACATGCACAATTTTTTCATGTGCACAAACCTCATGGTATTTCTGTAGAAACGCTGCGTTCATGTCAGTCAGAATCTGTGCAACAGTGGAATCTCTTTGACATTTTGACCTGTAACTTGAAAAGGGAATTACCCTTTACATAAATATTGTCACTTGAAAGTGCTACTTCATCCAGCTTTATTTATGTGTTCACAGTTTTGGAGGCAAGGGGCATGCTCAATGAGTGCCAGGGCCCGTGTGACTCTTATGTTAAGGTTTGTTCTTCAGCACAGAATGATACAACAAAAAAAACTTTGTCAACAGTGTAGGACAGTCTGCACTTTTGTGTTGCTGTGTTTTTCAGATTGGTATGTTTCCAGACTCTGATAGAGAAAGACAGAAGACTCAGATGGTTCCTCACTGCAGGAACCCCATCTTCTTACAAACCTTTTACTTGTAAGTGCAACAGGTAATTGTGCTTGTCTTGTTTGTGTCATACATGTGTCAGACGCCTCCGATTAAAACCCCAAAGCTGTGTGTGAGAATAACTGGAAGAGACATATTCCTACTTACTACTGTGAAATGTTTGTCTGAAGTTGTAGTGGTATTAGGTGTGGTAGAATACGATAGCAAGAACCTTTTTGTCTTGGATCGATCCTGTATTGAAGTCTGTATTGATTTGCCCTCAACAGCCAAAGCAGTAAGTTAGTTTGCAACAGATACTGTGGAGTGTGTCTGTTCATATTCAGAACAAGAGATCCTAGAGCTCACATGGCACTGTGTTTCTTTTTATTAGTTCCTTCCTCTCTCTGCCCATTTTCCGTACTATCTTGAAGCAAGATCAAGCTTGGGGATAAGAAACTTTTTTTGTTGACGTATCTTCAACATTGATGCTTCTTGGCGTCTATTCGCTGCCCACAAGCAAATCTGCCTTCAATTATGTCTCAACATTTTTTTTGTATGTAATTGCACAGTTCCTAAAATTTGGTTTGTGCTTTTTTTGTTTGTTTGTTTTCAGTGTTGTCAGTGAGGGGGACCTTCACAAGAGACTGCTCTTCACAATGTGGAACTCTAACTCCACGACAAGGTACCTGCTGGGATCGTTTGGTTTATCTGAAGTGAGGAGATGTGATGAACTTCTCCATAGCCACTGTACTACATGCAGTAGATAATAGTTGGTGTGCAACCCAGTTTGCGGTACTGGGACTTAAGTTGTGTATGGGGTCTGCAGCAAAATGTGTTGTAGCCACCTAAAATAAGGTTATACACTTGTTAGAGCCTTTTTTTGAATGAGGAACTGAAGCCGTTATATGCATTCTTCAAATCCACCAGCCCTCATTGCCAACAACATTCGTTTTACCTCACTAAACACTGGATTTGCTGGTCTAGTGTAGCACCTGCTGGTTAGTTTATTTGACTTATTGTGTCATTTTCAGATCCGAACTTTACACCTAAGTTCATCTGCAGTAGACCAGCAACTCCCATGTTTTGTCTGATGGCTTATGATCGCATAGATGGCTTCAGTTCATCAAGGTTGAAGGTTAAATTGATAGTATTCTCAAAGATGCTGAACTATCCCTTTAAATATTGTTATGAACGCAGACAATTGTAACATTAATATATCTGTATTTCATTTAAACTCATAACTCATATACAGGATTTGTTTTTGAGAAGCTGCAAGACTTTTAGATAGTGTTCAGACACAAAGCCTCCTACTGGGGCAGCAAAATGCCATTTTATAATTGATGCTGCTGCTTGCGCTGTGTGTTTGTGTTTCTTTGTGTGCTTGTTCCTGAAGCTGGCAGAGTGAACGTGTTACTCTCGCCTCCCTGCCTCAGCAGACTTAATCTGAAACAGGGTCATTGCCGGGGATGGAGGACATATGGTCGAATGAGTCACAAATTTTATTGTGCTACACTGTTTCAGGAGGGCAGACGAAAAGCAACACTGTGAACTGAAATATAATATTCTGAGCATGTTTTCTAAGGCCCTTTGCTGCAAATGTAGAAGAATTGGTGGGCTTGCTTTTATTTTTCTTCAATGGTTTTTGCTCGCCTCCATTGAGTAAAATGGAAATACGAAGTATGCAGATGCACTCTATTAAGGGACCAGCTTACACGAGTGGTTGAGTTTAGATCGTGGAATGATTATCAAGATAAAGACCTTTTTGGGACAGTTTCTAGGACACAGATTAAGAGCGCTTTTCTCATCTTTGGGAAGCAATTAAGCCCCATTCACACCAGTCTGCATGGTATTAGGAAAAAGTAGTAAAAAAGGCATTCGTAACAAATGTTATGGATAGAATCTGATATATGCTCATGTATTTGCTTGATACAATCTGTGCCTGATGGCTTGAATAATATAAATTTTATAAAACTTTTTTTCATGCTGCTAGGATTCCAAGTGTAGCTTCTCCAAGCACTTGATTTATTAAAAACAGCTGACCTCTAACCCCCTTCTAGCAGTAGGTAGTCCAAGATGAAGAAGGTGGACTTACACATTCTCATTTTCACCGTACAGAACACCCAAGGTTAATGCTCATATAGTTGCATTTGGCAGGTTGTGTTCACATACTTCCACAGAGAGCCATGTCGTAAGCCATCATTGATTCTTTAGATGCTCTGTCATGCAAAGACAAGATTGTTGTCCTCTTCAATAAACCAGGGCAGCATCTGTTCATTGGAGGCAGACTGTCACTTCAGATGAACAGCAATAATCTGACCAACTCCACCGACAGCTGAACTCTGGAGTAGCTCAAGGAGAAGACCTTGAAATCAACCTGTTGAGTCCAGTCACACACCCGAGGGCATCGCACGTCCATAGCATTCGAGGCAGGATTTAAATTGCACAGGAGAGGACCTTGTGTTGAACAGAGAATTATGTATACCTTGACAGCTTTCCCATTGGCAAACACGGTCTGTTGTCGATGCTGAATGACAAGCATGGAAGAACCACTAAAGGCAATCTGTCTTGTGGTCTCTGAGGGGGTTGATCTTTAGCACCGCGCCACCCTTGTTCATCTCAGAGGCAATTTTAAATGAAATGAAAGGTGCTTATTCAACTCCCCCTCCTGTTGTGCTGCTTTGAAGAAGTTGTGGGAAGCAGTGCCTCTTCAGAAAATCCTCTTAAAAAACCACATAACATTGGCCATAGTGCTGAAGTAGCCAAGTCCGGCTGATCCTTACATGAATGTGTGCATCACTTAAATGTCAATCAAACCCTATGATTGTCTGTTAATCTGTCCAGGTTGTACCTCGTCTCTTGCTCAGCTGGGACATAAATTAATAGAGAAATTAATGAACTGATCGTAGCATAGAATCCTGATGAGCACTGTGAGTCACACTGCGATATATATTTCCTATTTATACACTTCATGAATGAAATATAGTCCAGGATTTTTATCCTTTCTCCACATGCTGCCAAATGTCTCTTACAGTTTATTCATAGCTCTGACAGGCTCGGGGCTTCAGAGTGTTTGATCAGCGTCTGACAGTACAACTCTGAAGAGAAAACAAAAAACAACCATTATCCATTTTTTATTTTTGTTTGTAGTTCATTTATTTTGCACAGAAAGTTGAGGAAAATACTTAACCAATGAAACTCACTGTGCAGAATTCTCAACAACTGAACTGGATGAACCTGCACAGGAAATTCCTAAATGGTCGTCTAAGGAAGTGGCCTGTCATATTATTTAGAGAATACCGTGTTCTATATTTTTGATCGTGTCCATATGACGAGACCAGAAGTCCGACTCTCTTACTCACTTTAGCATTTAATAGGAAATCACAAACTTTTGTTTTATGTAAAAGTCATTTAATTTTTTTCTTTAGGATTTAGGATTTATTTTCAGATGCGGATTTGGTGCACTACTTGTACTAGTATTTGCAGCAGAGGGTTGGTGTGTGTGGAAATGACCCAAAATAAACTACGATGCCCTTGTTTATCATAATTAAGAAACATGTCACCCACTACAACGGTGTGGTCCATTAACCTGGTTTCAACTATGCTTGCGGCGTAACTTTGTGGTTGGCACAGTGTGTTAGTTGTTCGAGATTGATTATTTGGTTGGCCATCTCTGCGCTTTGGTCCACTGACATTTCTCAACACACATCCCACTAATTGTCATGCAGTTCTATACATACCTTAATATGTGTGTGTACGTACCAACCAGTGTTTCCATGGGTTCTCTCTTAGCACCACAAGATTAATGTCTTTGGTTAATCATCCAGCCAGAATTTTTAATTTTCCTTATTTTAGTCGTAATAAGCACCTGTTAAGAAGCTAAACTAACATCTTGGAACATGGTAAACACCACAACTGCATATCTAAAACTTAAAAGGGTGTAGTTTACAAATGGGAAGACTGGCAGTAATGTGGCGACAAGAGGCTGTGGTGTTTTAATGAAATTCACCAAGCTGTAGTGATAGAAGGCGAGGTATCCTTGGACAGCTACCAAGGTGAACTAATCTCAAAGCGGCTGATATAATGGATTGACATATGGCTTATGATGGTTGTCTGAACATAAACCATGTCCCCAAATGCTGTCCACAACTTTGGTTTTTATCACCCAGTGCAAAATGCTGATAGTGGGCTTGGAGCTTTGGATTAACCCAGATGGAGCTGAAGAGCTAGCTCTGTCCGTACCCTAGCAATATTTGTATGTTCTGTTAGTTTCACTTGGAAACATTTGACGGTAGAAAATATACAAGAGGGATACCTAGACAACCAGAGCCTGGAACCTTTGCTAACCCTAGCCCTTTGATCCGATGTTTTAGGCAACAATAGAAGCCTGACGAATAAGATATGTGAGGTTTAGGCTACATGGGTCATTGGGATTTGCTATATTCATTGGTAGTTTTGGTCATGAAATGTATTTAAAGTTAGAAAGAACTGAAAAAAGAACCAAAAAATATATGGAATCCATGAACTTTCCAAGTCTCTTTTGTATTCATGATGCAGACTTATTCTGATGGCTGATTATTCAGGTGAAAAACTTTCCCTGAGCAGACCGAAGCCAAGAAGCATTTCAGGTGTACATATGTGCTGACCGTCAGTTTGTCACGAATACAGCATCAGCAGCTGCATTACTCCTGTCCAGCTGCGAGGCTGCCGAGAACTATTTTTCTCATGTATGCATAATTAAACATCCCCCAACCCCACTGCCTCCACCGCCACTGTGCGCAGACTGCCGTTATTAAGTGATAACACATTTCTCCAATGCCAGTTTGCTATTAATATTTCCCGAGAGTCTCATTTTTACATCTTTGCACTATTTATTATTGTTTGTTTTGATGTGTCCTCATCGCGGTTTATTATGCGTCCCACATCGCTAATTTCACCCAATAAATCAACCTTACGCTTTCTGTTTCATTATAAATGAGTGTGTATGTGGGACAAGATTATGCTTGACAAAATCTGACACCAAGATGAAGAACACCATAAAATGTCATATTGATTCGCTCGGATTTGTCGTTAGATCTGTTTTATTTAATACCACTGGCGGATGAAAAAACACATTTCAGGTGTCTGACCTCAGTGAAACGAGACATCGGTTTTACTCTGGGGTATTGATCGATTTTATTCTACTCATTTATTCTCTCTGTGTCTGTGTATCAACAGGACGAGTGTGCTGCTTGGTTGCATGAGCTTTGGTGTGCACTCTCTTATGGATCCAGACAAGGTAGGTTTAAAGAGATTGTAGGTATAAAGACATTGTGTAAACAGTGTCCTTTTCAACTTTCGTCTAGTGTGTGTGGCTGTCTAATAGACCGTGAATCCAAGAGTTTAATTCAGTGTGAATGAATTCCAGTGACCTCAATCGTTGAGAGGAAACACTTTGGGGTTACCAGTGTCACAGCAGTGCTGCTTGCAGACACTGGAGTGAAAGAGAGTTTGAGTCACTCTCCCTATTAAAATGTTATGGGTCAAAGACACACATTTCTTATTTGTGTCTCACAGAATAATGCCGGAATACGTTTTCACTGCTTACAGTAAACCACTATGTTGTTGCTGTAAATACGTGCAAGTGAATGCACGAATCAAAGTATGAACAGTGTGTCTTGGGATACCTTTGATACCATTGGTGCTGCAATGACAATAAGTTCTTTTCTGTTGCAAGACAAAGCACAAAGTGGATTCTTTGTGTCAGCCTGTGTTTGAGCTGTCAAAAACACAGCACATCCTGTTCTCATCGCACATAACATTACTAAACCGTTCTCTCTGGCCTCTCTGCTTGGCAGTGCTAGCTTAAAGACGGCGCTCTCACAGATACTTAAACCCTACAGCTGCTCCAGCGGCCCTGCTGGGCTCGACATTTAGGCGCAGCAGCGGCTAGAAACGCACTGAAAGTAAACTTATTGTAAACATTCTTGCACTCCAGTATTTCAATTTTATGCACTACTTTCATACACTTGCCAGTTATAATGGAAAGGAAAACTCACAACACACACGTGTGGCGCCACTTCATCCACACATCTGCATCGCAAAAGGTGAAAGTTCAGTGGAACAGTTAGGAGTAGTACTAGACTTCCCTCATAACTGCTTTTCTTTCACCGTTTAATTATTCAGCTCGAACTTATCCTTTTGTCGTCTGTGTTTGTAGATAGACCCATTTTCTTATCAAAGCATGATACATATTCACATTTAAAAAGGAAATCTGTGTTTTAGTGTTTACTTTTGTGTATTTAAAGCAGTAATACGTGTTTAGCGTCATTCAGTGGTCCTTGTATGTGCTTTTAAGGATGGTGGAGTACACTGTAAATGCTGTTTTAAAGAACTGGTCTGGATGGTGACATTGTGCTTCAAGATATAATGTGACATTCTGTGGTTCATCGCTGCTGAATAAAGGAACCTTTTGCATGTAATAACCAGAGACAAGACATTAGAGGTAAAAACCTTCTGCCGTTTGTGTTACAAGGCATGTACTTTTAATTTGGACTCTCTGACTCAAACTTTTAGAGGCATGAGACATCAAGTGGACTTTTGGCCAACAGCCATCTCCTGGTTTCTCTTCCCTTGGCTAGTATGGAGGGTTATTGCCTCAAACACAGGCGCAGAACGTACGTGTTTAGCTGTAGTTTTTGCGATGTGTTTAAGTGAAGTTCAGACACGGGCAGTGTGAGACAATGTCATGGTTGTTTGTATCAGGGTCTTTCACTGTATATCTTTTAGTGCTTATATAATAACTAAGCCCGTATACAGTTTATTGTTGCAGGGAGGGAGCAAGCCTCAAGTGGCCATTTGAGGAACTGCAGCGACAGTGTCACGTAGGCTATAGCTATCCAAACAGAGGTTGCTGCCTGGTTTTGTCTCTAAGATGGCACTGAATAAAACAAGCTGAGTTATTCTACATAAAACTAAACTGAACTCAAGCTTGCTGCAGATTTACAAATCTTATCGTTCTCCTTCAAAAGCTCACGCCTTTTCTGTAGTTTCAATTAACCTCAGTGAGTGAAAGCCAACAAGGGCAAGAAAATACGTTTTACCCAGGCTTACGGCTTCCTTCCTCTAACATTTATCCCGATGAATATTTAATTGGCTTAATATGCTAATGAGAGAGATTTAGCTTTGAGTCATAGGGTGTTATGTCTCTTCATCCTCCCCGACACATCCGTTATTCTCTTCTGTTGTTATTTTTCATTCATCCCCTCCTACAGGCCCACCCTTCCCTGTGCTCTTGTTTTATACCAGAAGCAGGAGGGTTGGCTGTTATTTTTGTTAACCTTCTTTACTTGCCTGTCACATATTGTCATTTGTTTGCACCCTTTGCCATATTGTGCTTTTTTTTTTTATATTACTTCTCCTTCATTCCCTGCTTTCTCTCTTTTCATCTCTCTCATGTGTCTCCCTCCTGACTAACAGCTCTCTTTGCCATACTCTTTCCCCTTTTTGTCACATGTGGAGGGTGATATTGAACGATGGCTTATATCCCTCCCCGACTTTCAGGACATATGCCCTCCCCTCCCCCTTTCCTCTATACAAGTTCCCTGCCCGTCCTCCCCCCTTGTCCCACAGCCTGCAGAAATCTGTCCACTCAGATAAGATGCTTTTAAAACGGGAGATTATTGTCACTGTCCATACCGTCACATTATTTAGCACAAAAGAGTGGGCTGGCCGCGCATACATGTGTGACACAGTGAAATGATGTCAGGCAACAGCAGTGTTGTTCGGCCCTTCTTTGGAGGAATACATCCACATGATTAGGATTACAAATCAGACCTTCCTCCTCCACAGCCTGCATCGTGGTTTTATTTAACACATGTGCAGCAGTTGCAAATACAGGTCGCATGTGCGCGCACACACGCACCATCTGGTTCGCATGGCAGAAGTGCAGAAGTAGGTGCATCAGCTGCTGGAATAAGCTAAAGCGTTGTGAGCGGTGAGTGTATGTGTTCGTTCACTGTTTGCAGCCCTTAAGGAGAAACCGAATTGAGCCTGTGTGTGTGTGTTTGTGCATACTTGCCGTTGTGTGTTGTGTATTTCTGTATGCACCACAGGTTTGCGCTCTCACATAAGATGATTCATTTTAAATTTAGTTCTCATTAGGTCGAATCCTCGAGCTTAAAGTCGTCATTCATGCACTAAACATGAATGCTGTTTGTGACTGTTTGTATGGTTTGTCTAGGAGGTGCAAGGATGGTACTACCTACTTGGGGAAGAACAGGGGAGAAAGAGGCATCTTAAAGTGCCCACGCAACACAACTACCACAGCACTGGTGAGTTATCAATTATTCATCAAGTTAGAACATTAACACTAATGTGAATAAAAGTGGCAACAAACACACAGTATTTTTGAAATGTTTTGTGCGCTAGACTTCTGGCTCTAAATCTTTATCAGTCTTCAGATAGGGAGGCGGGGCGACTGGGGAAGCGAGGGATTAAAAAAGGAGAGAGAGAGACAGATTGGGAAAGCGAATGAGGGAAAGGCAGAGAGAACGAGAGGGAGGGAGGGGTCCGGACGAAACAGTGACGCGTCACAGTTGCCACGGAGAGAGAGAGAGAGAGAGCGAGAGAGCTTTCCCAAACCATTCGCTACTGGAGTGGATCTCCCCCCTTACACACAGACACACACACACACATCCAACTCACACACACACTCACACTCCCCCTTCCCCACACAGACACGTTTGTTTGGGAATCTATGTTTTCTTCTCCTCACCACCTTTGAGTGCTCCTTCTCTTCTTACTCATGTTTGCACTCACTCGTAGTTGGTGGAGGTGGTGTGTGTGTTGGAGTTATGCGCCTCTGTGCCAGCCGTAAGGGCAGCCTAGACTAGGTGAGTACTGTGTTTGTGTTCATCATACTTGTACTCACTGCACATGCGTATGTTAAGGGAAGTTTTGCAGTTTTTGCATGACAAAGCTGCAAATTTGCAACCAATGTGGTTTGTTTCCATGATGCTATATATTGTCGGACTTCTTATTTGTCTCTCTTTGTCTTTACTTGGTCACTTTTCTCTGTCCGCCCCTGTCCCAATATTCCTCTTTTCTGTTTTTGTTGTTGCTGATGTTACTTTTAATCTGTCTTTGTTGTCCTGTGCGTGCGCTGTTAATCTCTCAATTCTCATTTAATTCTCTTAGAAATTGGTCTCGATTGCTTTCCATAGGAGACCGAATAAGGAGATTAACATTCAGTTTGGTTATTACGTATCTAATATCAGCATGCCCATATACTTTTTTACGCATATAGAGCAAGCAGATGAACAAACCACATACAAACTCCCACACACTCCTTTTATTTTTTTTCCACTTCCCACAACTCCATCCCTCTCCTCGGCGACTTCCCTTTGCTTATTCACAAAGTTCCATTCTGGGTTATGAGAATGACGGTGATATGTTAAGACGTTCGCTAACGCATCCCAATTTACAGTGCTTGGCTGAACTAGGCTAATCTGCCTCATGCAACTTTAAAATTAGTTTTATGCTTCTCTGGATGGAACTGGGACAGAGGTATCACATTGGACAGGACTCAGCCAGCAGGAAACCATTACAAAGCTTGCATGAGGCGATCCTCCTACTCAGAGATATCAACTAGTTCCCTCAGCTGTTTTTGTTTTTTAATTATTATTATTTGTCGATAGGTTTTAATGTATTTTAACTAAACTAATGCAGCTATCCCCTAAAAAGTTTTGAGATCATTAATTTAAGAAGATGTCATGGCAAAAAAGCAGAAACTGCACGCTTTGTTGTTGTAATAAAAGTAGAATGTTTCCCAGTGGCAATACTGCCCCACTACTGTCTCATCTGATCTGTATGTGTGTGTGTGTGTGTTTGTGTATATGTAAGTGAATGGAGGGCGCGTATTCGAGCATGCACTTGTGCGTTGCCAGCTGGCAGAATGTAGGCCATGGAGGCACTGCTGCAGCATGTCATGCTCTGACATGGGAGATGACCAAACCTCATTCATTACAATATCAACCAATGTGCACCCATCCATACTCTCGCTCTCTCTTTCTCTCGCTCCCTCCCGTCTCTGTCCATTTACATTTCGTGTCATTCACACTGATTATTCATGTGTTTCTGAATATCCTTGAGCCATTTCTCTGTCATTTTCATTTCATGCTTCATCCGTGTTTTTACTCGTTTGCCTCCGTGTTTTCTCAGATATCACTGTTTCTTATTAACGCTGGCATCTCTATTATTTCCTCTTCCCATCTTTACTGTTATCTGGCTCCGTGGCATAATGCAAGAAACACTAACTGCTAGCCCATAGAAGACAAGGATTTGCAATATATGCAGTGCTGTGTTTCATTAGCCGAAATAACAGGACTGAGTAGGGGCATACTGGGAGTTTGGCAGGCTCGCTGTGTTCTTGTGATGCTTTGGATTCAAGGCCAATTTAACATTTTGCTGCATGTCATCGTATTTGCTCTCAAACTGTCGTGTCACGCTGTAGCAGCACTCTTTAAAAGTAAAAACTACTTTGAAACTAGTACCAGCCTTTTAGATATAACACCCTTTACTGAACTGGTGTACTACAAACTGTAGTTTGTTAAGGTCAAATTAGGAGGTGCTGCCCAGTATGAATAATAGTTGGCTGTCTTGCTATAGGCAATAATTTTGTGCCTCGGTGCATAGAGGGTCAGTTTGCATGCATTGATCTGCCACTACAGTAGGAGACACGAAACATGTTGTAGATACTGGTTATGTAAAAATGTATTTTGTCCTAAGTTATATTCACCCAATAAGGTTTTGTTCCAGATTAGGTAGCTATTATCTAAAAAGAAATGTGAATTCCTTTTTAAACTTTAAAATGAAAGACAAAACACAAGTATAAATGCACTTTCCACTTTCCAACAAAGCATTGCAGTATCACACAGCAAAAGTACCCATTACCAGCTTGCTGGGAAAATTTACTGAACAGAGATCACGTACTACTTGTATATTTGCACTGTAATACAGAATTTCCTTTTTAGGTGATTTTGGCAAACCGCGCTGAAGTCACAAATGTTTAAAGAACTTATCTGACCAGAAGCTGGGAACAAAAATATCTGTTCAGCTGTTTTCCATCTCAAAGACAATGCATGTTAACAGCTATGCCGTCATAATGCCATAAGAATGTCTAACATTATTAGCAAACATCATGTTGACACAAGTAATTTGCTGGTCCGCCAGTTAATCCGTGTTAATGTGCACAGAATCTCACCAGAGGTGCGCTGTTTGGATCAGCGTGTCTGACTAAT
This sequence comes from Chelon labrosus, assembly GCF_963514085.1. Classification (NCBI taxonomy): domain Eukaryota; kingdom Metazoa; phylum Chordata; class Actinopteri; order Mugiliformes; family Mugilidae; genus Chelon; species Chelon labrosus. Next base: position 13,876,247 of record NC_140355.1, read on the forward strand.
CCCTCACTCAGAAACCTGTGCCATTTCAGAGTCTCACCAGTGCTGGGCCAAATCCCCATGGGCAGAATTATGTTGGACTCTCAAGCTGGCAGTCCATCTTAACATGATGTAGCATCAGTCTGACCTAATGTGAAAAAAAAAAACATTGTTGGCTTTGGGACATAAAATATGTGCAGAAATCTAATTTGGCCAGCAAAAAGAAAAATAACCAAAGCTTGATCTTTGATATACAGCAATGACTGATGCTTCTAAAAGAAAATATATATTTTTACTGAAATAATACAGAATACGCATTGTAAAATACGTCTACGGTAAAGACGTTAATTCCCTGAATATCAGTTTGTCATAATCCGTGCTTTCTTCACTTGCTTGCACCATTGTGGCTTAGACAGAATTTCCTCTTGAATGGTTCAGGCTTTCTGCTTCCACAACAAAACCTATCCGCTGAGCGTTGACAGCTAATTACACCGTAGGACTACAATAAAAAGGCTGCCATCTTAACTTTGCTTAACATGGGTTGAGAGGCTGAAATGGAAAGGCTGCGCATGAATGGCAGCTAAACAAAAATGTATGAGATAAGGCGTAATGGGGCAATTAGTGTTGACTTTCAGGAGGCATTTTATGAAGCAGCAGTAAGAACTTCTTTTAGGCTACAGCTCCTCAAATGGTCTTTATATTTGATTTAATTTGGAGTGTATTCAGACTCTATTTTGTAGGTGTGCAGAATAAAAATGGATGCTTAAAGCAGCAGAATAAATCTTAGTCTTATCATAAATGAATAACATTTCCAATTTGGGTGCAGTTATTACTGATGTGGAAGACAGACGAGTGTTTGAGCCACTTTGGCTCTGCTTCTTTTTGGCTTGGCGGGTCGGCAGAGACAACTGACCCACGGTGACATGTACGTGTGTGTGTTTTTAACCATTGCTAATGAATTCCCTCCAACATGCTTACGATGTGGGTCAGGTGGTCGGTGGATGCGTGAAGGCTAAAACAGCAGAACACCCACTGGGTTTGCGCTTAAAAAGTGTGTCATCAGCATCATGCACACATTTGTTTCACTTTTCAATAATGGACGAATGGGGACCCTGACAGGCCGCACAAACACGCGTAAACACCGCCAAGCTTTTCCAGATGGCGATCTGTGCCTTTAAATCAGCAGATTAAAACGTACACTATGTGATTAACTCACTGTATATTGGAGTGGTTGGACGTGGGGGAGGGGAAAGTGTTTTAACATTGTAAATTTGTTCTGGCTACCACTGGCTGTGAGTTGGCGTGTGTGCGGGTATGTGATCGCGTGGGACAATGTGCTCGGTGGTATCTGTATGTTTGACATAGCCACGCTCTGAAGGGCAACATTGACTCTAGGCTTACATCCACTTGATCTGAAGTGAAGCATTTGACCCAGAAGGTTACACTCTCTCTGCTTCTGTGTTACGTATTCTGCCAGTGTGACAACTATTATATAATATGTACAATATAATAGAGGATTTGTAGAGATAGTTATGATACATGAAAGCTATGGTTGCATTTCAATTTAAGCTGTGAAGCCCTTACACATCGACCATAGTTACATTGTCCCTGATTCGCTGTTGAAGCACTGTTCAAGCACTTTTGGATGTTGTTGGTGACATCATCCGTTGAAACTTTAATTGGTGAAACAAACACATGTGGTTACCAAATCACAGGAACATTGAGCAAAAGTTGAAGCTAGCTTAGATAGGTAGCCTGTCTCGTCTGTCTCGTAGCGCCAAGTGTTGGGTGTCAGCTAGCTTGTTGCTTCATATCGGTTAGTCTCTTGTGGTTCCCAAGTAACCCTATTGTATATTTTCCACCCCAAATGTTTTTTAGGGAAATAAGCAGAATATTAAAATATTTCTAGTTTATGGACAAAGCTAGCTCTTCTTGCTGTCACCGCTTTCTATTTGAAATGAAGATAGTGGGTTTTCCTGATTCTCCAAGCCCACTATCAGCATGGTTGATTTGGCTAAAGTTGTGGTAAATATTTGGGGAGCGCTCAGTTTGCGTCAAATGTAAATCAACCATATGAGTTACTCCCATTGATTGTCACTCAGTCGGGAGTTCAACTTAGTTACCGCCCACTTTGTGTCGTCAATGTTCTTTCGTCTATCGTTGATACAACTCACATTAACTCGCATTAACACTCCATGGTCTCTCTTACCACATCCCTGTTAGTCTCTTCCTGTGTACGCCCCTTTAACAATCTATGGTAACTTGTATACTGTTCTTTTTTTAACTAATTGACTCATTCATTCCTGGTTAATTAAATGTCTGCTTACTGATATTTCCGTGATCACCAACCAGAAAGAGTGGGCATTGTTCAAGGAAGACATTTGCTTTATATTGGTATAAAGGAATTGAAATTTAGCCGCTTCATTTTCAAGGTTATGGAATTGAGAATGCTTTATTGTTACTCTGGCATGGCTCAGGCTGGAAAAATACTTGCTTCATAACCACATGCTTGCGTAGACAACAGCCACGTTGTTCACTTACTTGCCTATGTACCTCACTAGTTACTGGAGAATCCCATTGTTCACTTAACGTATTATTTTGTGGAAAATTGGTCTCAGTGGACGAGTGATTGACAGACTTGCTCAGGCAGCTCAAGTGTCTTATGGCTGGTACACAAAATCTCTTTCTTTTTCCATAATTTTATGCTGTGTGGATGCATTGGTCTCGCAGGAGAGACCATTGTGTATGTGGAAACTGTTTTTCCTAGTTTCAAGATAGGCTAAAGCAATAATGATCTCCCGCTAGCAATTTTGACAGGCATATTTGTCATTGTGCAGCAACAACAGAGAGTAATTAAGGCCTTGTGTACTAGGTCATGTTCAAAACTTTCTGCCATTCACATCCTTGTACTACCCCTAACATTCCTGTGTTAATTTGTCATGAGATGCACAACTGACACTGGATATGTAAGGAATGCTTCATGCCACATGAACACATGAACATGTATTCAAATAGAACTCTGGCCTTTCTGGGCTTTGAATAGAACTGAGACATTGTTCATGTTATTAGTAATAACTGTGCTTTTCTTACTACGATAATTCAGTGTGCCCACCGATAAAAGCATCATGTCTCACATCTACGACATCTCACCTAACAGGTCAACAAAGCTGATAAGAGGGTCAGACAGACGTTAACCAGACACAGCCTGACCCTGGGTGTGTTGGGCATTTAGATGAATCACAGCCATGAATCTCTTGCAGACTGCAAACCACCAAAGAGCACGGCCTTTAATCTTAAGTGGGCGGACACTTCCATTTGTTAGGGTCAGAGGCAATGAACTGAATCGGCTTAAGCTGACACGGACCCAAAGTTAACTAGAATTCATTCACTGATTGGCAGACATGTTGAGTCTGCATAAGGTAGGCGGAACTAAGTGGGCAAGTGTGGATAACAGCCATATTCAGATCTAGCCGCTGCAGACTCTGCAGATATTTTCATTATGTATTACAGTCTGTACTGTCTTTTCTGTGTGGTTGACACATTATTCTCACACCAAGAACATCAATGTGTCGGCTGAGTAGTACAAATATTCTGTACTCGGAGGGTATTTTTTTCTGTAGTTACGCTATCAGTATTCACAAAATATATTTCGTATTTATAATTCATAAATTGCATTAAGAAAGCATTAATAATGCATGTTGTTGGTGACTAATCCCTTTTTAAAACAGATGGCGTTTTGGGCATACTAATTTTGGAAAGAAGTAATAAAACCTTCACAGTGGCGATTCAAAGTTTTTCACATCCCTGTCAGAGTTGTTAGTTTAAATGGCCATCTCGCTGTTGTTAGAAATATTGATGCTCTTATACTAGTTTGTTCTTGTAGTAAAAAGCATTACAAGTGTTTCTGCTGAATTTGACGTACTGGTGATAGTTGAAGTTAATGATGAACTTGATGAAGAACCTGAAGGTGCTATTCAGGCTGGAAATGAAATTTCATCCCAATCTCTGAACATTTCTATGCCTATTCTCCTCAAATCCTTTTTTTTTTTTATCTAATCACGGTCAATCATGCAACACTTCCAATCAACAGACAGCTGACATAATCCTTTCTGGCGTTTCTCCCTTGACCAGAACTGAAACAGGAAATTAAATATGTCAGTCACGATTCTCTGGTTAACCACAATGTCCAAAAGTCATCACATTGTCTCATTGCATGAGGCATCATGTAATAAATGAGTGAGCTACTGAGCGATCGCTGAGGTCAGGCAGGATACAAACATTTCTCATATTTTCGGTTTTAAAGTTTAATGGTACTTATGTGTTGTGTTTGAAATATCTTCAACTTTTGGAAGGTAGTGTGCGAATAACTCAAGCATAACCCTAAATTCATTCCCCTCAAGGATTAAACTGTTTGACGTTACCTGTGCATGCATTTACATTGATGTTTTGTATTAAATATGCATGTATGTCCTATTTTTGTGCTGTCGTTTGCATAATTTAAAAAGGATGGCAAAATAAAATAATAATAAGTACCATACAATATACCGTATAAAGTAACTATACAATTAGCTCCACCAAATTGAAGCGAATTTGTCGAGACTGTATCAGGGCGCACTGGATTTACAATAGTTTGTGATGGTGGTGGTGGTGTTTTGGATAGCATAGATTGTAAGTGTTCCTGTTATTTTTAATCTCCTGCAAACCAAAGTTTGATATCTGAAGCTGTATCCTCTTCGAATGGTTGTAATCAGTTTCTCTAAAACAGAGGAATGTACTGTAGATATTTCTAAGAGTAAACAGTACATGTAAGAATGTACAAACCCAGCGTAGTTACAAAGACAATGCAGCAGCTCTCATCCGCTGACTGTAGAGATTATTCTAAAAACAAATCAAAAGATAAATCTGTTAGTTGTTACATGAAATCACTTGCAGACACGCCATTCTGCTGTCTGTCGGTGTAATGATAGCAAAGAGAGACTGTCCACATTTAAAAGACAATCAAGAGTTTCTCAGTTGACCCACTTCTTCAGTATGTGGCAAATTGGCAAATGAAAATATATAGTTGACAGGACTTTAATAATGGCTCATTGATGACGGGTGAAGTTTTATTGCAACTGGTGACTGTTTGGCCGAGCCTGAAGACCTTTGACTCGGTGACAGCCATGCAGATAAATACTTCGTATTCAGGTTATCATTCTTGTGAAAGCCTCGAGGATATCTCTTCAAACTCGGCACCAATGTTCACTTTGACTTCAGGACAAACTGATTACATTTTGATGGTCAAAGGTTAAAGGTCAAACACACTGTGACCTCGCAAAACAGGATTTTGGCCATAATTCAAATTGTGAATGCGATTTCTCTGGAACACCTCTAGAGAATTTCATATAATTTGGCGCAAATGTTCACTTGAAGGAAGATCAGAGTAGATTTTGTTCGGTAGTTGCAGGTCAAAGGTCAAATTCACTGCGACCTCCCATCAGCCCCATCCATCTGAACGCAATAAATCGGGAATGCCAGAACTGAACTTCTTGAAATTTGGCACAAGCTTTCCCTTAGACTCGAGCATGCATTGTTTAGAATTTGTGGTCAAAAGTCAAGATTCACAGTGATGTCAGCAAACACAACGGCTATAATTCATACGCTAACTATAACGGAATTTTACACAAATGTCTAGCAGATGTGTGCAAATAGCTATGGAGATATGCAACACTGTTATAGCAGACATTTTTAACTGTCCGCATAATACTGTAGTTAGGACACAAACTACAACAAACTGTTACTGATTGAAGAGAAAACACGAAAGAACTGAGATGGACTCAATATTTGCTGCAGCACCCGCTTCAAATCCCTTTCTCTTCTTAATGATCAATTTGTCCATTGACCAACAAAAAAACCTCTGACACGACGCTGCATTCACTCTAGTGGTGAGTCATTCATTTATTTACCAAAAACACTCAAGCTGTAAACACTCATCAATGCAAGATGAAGACACACTTTGGAAGGAAAGAAATAAAGATAGTTTACGCCCAAATGTGCAGTCTTCACCGCAAACGTACGACAAATAAAAATGTGCAATATATATACCTAAATACTTAGCTGAACGTATTATAATATCACTCATGCAAGTATCCACGAACATAGAACAAAACTCTACAGCTGTTTAGCACAGACTACATTTTCTGAAAGTGATTGAATTGTCACTCCCAAAAAGTCCAGCAGCCCTTTTTACTAGAGGCCATCCCAAACCAAACGTCAGTCACGCTGCTTGTGTTTATAAAGGCTGCTGGTGGTTTGTATGTGCGGCTCTTTTACCATCTGATCTCCGTATCAACTCTTCTGTTTGTTTATGTCTGTGTGTAGAAATTGACGTGCAGAATAAAGTCTTCTGCTTCACTGAGCCTTCCAACATTCCAGTCTAGTTCAATAAATCGAACCCTCTTCCCAGCCATTGGCAACAATCCTTTCTAAACTAAACTGTGTTTGTGTGCGTGTGTCACAACAACAGTAGAACGAGTGTTGTCAACACATTTAAAATGTCATTTTAATTCATTTGTAAATCCACATTTTGCAAAAATGTGGATTTGACAGAAGATTTTCAAGAGTGCCTTTTATGTTCAAATCTTCCAATTATCTACCAACAGGCTAACTAATTCGCTAGCTACAGCCTGCTACATTCTAAAGCCTCACAAGCATTGTTGTATTAAGCCCTTTATAGACACTGGTAGACAGATGGTTCATGCCTGCTGTTTTCTTAACAAAAGCACAACTGATGGTCCAGTGTAACAAATTATCAGGCTGTATATTGTCACGTTACATATTTCTTTTTTTTTTAGTTTAAATAACAAAATAAACTTGAACTTTCAGCCACAACATTAAAACCAGTGATAGGAAAAGTACGTCTAAATGTTACTTAGACATGTAGCACCCACCTAGACCAGACCAGACACCCCCACCCCATAGCAATGACACTCCTTGATGGCAGCAGCCATCCCCAGCAGGATGCAGCCTGACACAGGAACACACACGAAAAACCGTCTTGGAACAATCCAAAAAAAAACCTGAAGAACAGCACAAGATGTTGACCTGGCCTCCAAGTTCACTAGATCCCAGACTGGTCAAGTATCTGTGGGATGATCCACAAAGGCCCCTCCGCTCAACCCATAGGACCCAAAGCCCCCCCCCCCCCCCCTAACAAGATCCTGTTACCAGACACCACAGGAGACCCTCAGAAGGCCCATGTCCAATCTCTGATGAGTTACAACTGTTTTGGAGGCACAAGGGAGACCTACACAATATTAGGAAGGTGGTCATAATGTTATGCCTGATCGGATTAACAATGAAATTGAAAATACAACATTTGCAGAGTTTTAAATTTTCATTAAACCAAATGACCTTAATTCATGTTTGCATTTTACCCATTTATTTGTGCATACAAAGAGTAGCAGGCACATCTAGGGTGGTTAGATGCCTACCAAGGCACCACTACCTTGGATATAAGGGGATTCAAACCAGTGACTCTACGGTCCTGAGTCATGTTCTGTTACCACGAGCACACAAGCTCCCCTGCAGTGAGATTTGACAAGGTTCTATATTTTAAATCTTATTTATTGCTAAGTACTAATATTAACAGCTCAAATTAAGGATGAAGATTTGTGGTTTTTGTGTTGAGGCTTTCAGTGGGAGACTGCAGTTTGTATTCTGTCATATTAGGCTTTTGAAATTCAAAAGATCATGGCAAAAAAATATAAAATAAACAAAATAGTGCTCTATTCATGCACAGCTGGTAAATACCCACCACATTTTATTACTGACAGATACTGTGGGTCTCAAAGCACTGGTATCAGGCATATCAGATTCAAACATGTTTATTGGTTGTCAACATGAGCAATGCTATGAAGCATAGCGAATTGCCTCCCTCCTTTCTGTTCTTCATCATTTAATGTCTTCATAGACTATAGTAATATCTGCTGTTTAAACAGTCATTTCTTGATACTTTAGAGGATCTTCAACATACCCACAGAGTGAACTGGAGGTTGTCTCCTCCCTACTTGGCTTTTCCACTCTCTACATCAAGTGTTTATTTGTTTGTGGGTGACAGCAGGTGAAAAGAGGGCCCGGCTGTCAAGTGAATGAGTGGTGCAATGAGGGACTTGAGCAAAGTCAAGGGCTTTTTGTGTTCTGACGGATCTGAGAGTGGCTGACTCAACAGCAATAGACTTCCAGCACCTTTTGAATTCTTTTCTTTACTCTTGCCTTTTTCACAGCTTCATTTGCTGCCTTTCTTAAATGTTTTTCTACTCCCCTCTCCTACTTTTTTCCTTAAATTTGGACAGTGTATACTTTTCCCACTGTCCGCTTTTTCCAGCTGCTATTGTTTGTCTTTCATTCGTCCTTTTTCGATGTCAGTCATGCTGGATGTTTCACGTTGCTCTGTATCTCTTCCCTCATATGCCCTGTGCTACTTATGTATTACCCAGACAAAAGGCTCCTCTTCTGGGCTTGACGCCAACCAGGTTAGCCCTTTCCTTTTACTGGACCCCTGGAGGTTTCAGATTCACATGTGACAGATTCTCTCTCTCTTTTTTTTTTTCAAACCCCCTCTTTGTTTCTATGGCAACTACAACTTCTTTAGCTAAACTATAGGGTTTCACAGGAAAGTGTCCAAACTGTGTCCAGAATGTCGAGAGCTGCTTAATTTTCTTTTCTGCATGTGGGCTGTCCTACAGTGAGCAGACTGCTTTGCATCTTTTGAGTTCGCTTCCTCTCTGTGGAATTTTGTGTTTGTTTTTGCTGGGATTTTTGCAATGATTGAGGTTAGGTTTTCTCTTTCATCTGTCGAACGTCGACAGATTCTCTCTAAATCTGGCGTGAGGGTCTAGTGGTTGTCTGACATAACGAGAAGCTAATGATGGGTGATTATATAACCTTATAAAGTATGAAGTAGAAACTTTTAGTAGAGTCTACTGAAGCATTAGACTTGTGTTTTAAACCATAATTGCATTCTCATTGTATTTGTTGGATTATCAGTCAATAGCATAGAATGCACAAGGATTTATTATAGACAAGAGGTGTTTTTGAACCAGAAATTTTAAATCTTAAATCTTGTCACCATTGCATTTTTGGAGTTGCGAGTAATCTTTAAAATGATTTGGGTTTATTGGTTGAAATAATTGAGGTACAGCTAAACCAAACTCGTCGACAATGTTTCCTTGCGATTAACATTTGGGAAGCCTTGTGTTTGCTTCATATGCCCATCAGTCGTGTCAGACACTCACCCACTTTGCATCCCCAATCCGCTGAACTTCATTTAAACTTCATGGCCTCTTCTCGTGCCATCACTGCTTGTGTTTTCTTGTGCGTACACCTCTTAAGGGTTAAGGTTAGCTCTTGGCTGGCCTCTTAAACTCTGCAGCACTCACTAGGATCCATAACTACAAATCAACAAGTACCCTTCAGACAAAAAACAGATTTGTAGCAGCTGAGGTTAAGGGTGACTGACATTACTTGGGGAGGTTTCTGAAAGGCTTGTATGATATACAGTTATGGCACCTTTATTGTCAGTACTAATCACTTGGTTAATTTTGATTGTGGTTAAAAGTAACCGAAGTTGGCCTGAGGTCCGAAAAAAGTTTTTCTCCTTTGGACCGTTTTGTTCTTCCTCTGTTTCCACTTAAGTCGTGATTACTTTAGTCGCTAGAATATTTATTACTTGGTCTCAAACTCGTGTCATCTTTTTGGCTTTTGCAACATGACTGTGTGTAGTTTATTTTCCTGGTTGTACCATTTCCTTACAATTACACTGCCTGATCTTGTGTAGTCCAACCAAATCCAATAAAATCATTTGCAGCTTGCGTTCCAGACAGTAATTCTGCAAAAACATTTAAATTATATACTGCAAGTCACTAATGCAGAGTTAAACGAGTTAAATAGACATTTCACGGTATGTGTGTTTGTGTGTGTGTGTGTGTGTGTTTATAATTAGGTGATTTCTCAAGAACGCTACTTATTGATTTACTCTCTTTCCGAGCTGTTTGGACTGGACTTGCACAGTCTGAATTTATTTAATTTCACAGTCTGATGTACTATGAAACCATGCTATGGTGATGGAGGTATGGGTGTGACGGAAAAGAGAGAAATAAGGGGAGGGGTGGACACATCAAACAGTGGCACTGTGGTCATGGTTGGAGGGTGACGAACCGTCCGCTCCGTGTGATGTCGGAGCGACAGTGAGGGGAGGGACTAGCCGAGAAGGAAAGGTGTTCGCATTAAGTGAGAGATGTGCACAGATGCAAACAGAAGGAAATGCAGAAAGAAAGAGACGGAAAGAGAAAGCGAGAGAGAGGCAGATCTGCATTGTGGCCCAAAGCTGAATGCTGCCTTTATGAGCGATAGTTAAAAGGACACTGAGGCGTGAGTCCCTGTAACCATAGCAACTTCCCAGGAGCCCTGTGACGGACGGATAATAGAGTGAGAGAGGAGTTCCTTTTCTCTTCTTCACCCCTCCCTCCCTCCCTCCCTCCTTCCCTCCCTTCTTCCCTCCCTCTCACTTGTTCTCACTTCCATTCCTCTCTTGGGCACTTTGTCGGATCCTTGCATCTTACGGGATTTTCCTTGACGCGGCTGGCCTGTTGTTTTTTTTTTTTTTTTTTTTGCCTTTTATGTGCGCTCCGAAGTTTGAATCTCAGCCCAGCAAAGGCCGCTCCAGACAACTGTTGCCATAATTGCTCGTTGTTATCTCTCTGAGTCACTTTTATGGACTCTCGGAACAATTTGAGGACTTTATTTTTGTGCATCCAGAAGCCTGTTTTGCTTTGGCACAGGGAGAAATGTGCTCCAAAGGCACTGTCTCAGCCCGTGATTCCTTTGTCTACATTTCAGAGGCTGTGCTGTCAAACCATGGTGCTGCCCCCGAGACCAATCGCCCTGAGAATATGCAATGCTTAACAGTAAGTGTCATAAAACCTTTTTTTACTCTTTGTGTTTGTGTATGAAATGCTTAAACATGCTTACATCTTTGACATTTTCTGCTCTGTGTGTGAGTGCATGCGGGCTTGAGCAACAGACATATTTTGGAAGTTTAATGGAGTGTGTGGACGTGTATTAACATGTATAATAATGCCATTCTTATCATTGCATGTTTTGTGGTGAACATTTCTCCATACAGGTGTGTTACTATGTTTCTTTGACTGCTGGTAGTTTTATGTTTACGGCGTTAGCATGTGCGTGCACAATGAATGGATAGGCCTATTACTTTATATACAAAGTAGTTGACCCGTGACATTGCACCATGTCCAACAAACTCATCATGCATAAAGATGCCTTCAGTAAAAATATTTACTGCATGGATTCCGCGTTACACATTCCCAGCAACCATAGCAACTAATTGAATCATGCGTCTGAGCTTCGTGCAGTGAATGGGGCAAGATGTCATGTCTTGAAAGACGGCGTTTGTCAAAAGGCTCACTTGCATGTGAGTCACATGTGAAGCAGAATGAGGGTTTGACATGAGAGAATGGGAAAAGAAAATTGTGCAGTCACTGTGAAGTCAGTTTTTCCTTATCTGTGCATGGAGATCACAAATCCTTCCCGTGTCCTCCTCTCTCATCCGTCACATTTTCTCACAATATTTCAAGCTCGAAATCTCTTAAAACTAAAATTGTTTACAGAGACACGCGAGCGTGAATGATGATACTTTTACCTCTTTTACGACAAAAAAATAGGAAAGACTTAAATCTGTTTTTGCCAGATGGAAGCAGTAGCAATAATGACAGCAACTTTAATAGAAACGTATTTACATGTTGACCTCAGTGGTTTACTGGACAATTTGGGAGTCATTATGGACAGCGAGGACTTCCTCTTTTCTTTTTGTTTGGACTGCTCACTGTTTACTCTGTTTTGGCCTTGTGCTCTGCATGTGGATCTTATATACCAGCAGCTTTGTGCACAAGCTGTTGAACTTCACTGGGAAGGTTTAATATTATAGAGGTTTGTGACCTTTAACCTGTTCCATTGGGAAGTTTTGTGTGTTGGATTTAAAATGAATGATTACAAGAAAATAATAATACATAAATAAATATTAACAGAACAGTTTGGCCTGTTTCCACTGGATTAAAGAGGTGCACATCATATTTATCATGCTAAAATCTCCATTGTGACAGTTGGGCTTTCGCCACTAGATTAAAACTGAAATTTATTTTGATTACTTATGCTGACCCAAAGAACCTTTAAAGACTTAAAATATTAATCTTATTAAATGCACAGTGGTCCGAAACACTGGTTCTGAAACCAGTGTTATATCATATTGACTTGAAAATAAATAGTTGTAAATTACTGAGGAGAGCCTCCCATCTTTATTCTCTGAAACTTTTGACCCTTTCTCCAGTGTCACGCTCGAGATAGGATTTCCTTATTGGCTATGAACGCTGCGTCTTTTGTTTACACGAGAGTTGTGGGGAAAGATTTATTCCTCCCTGGCTTGCTAATCTTACTGGGTCCTGAGGTGGCGGCCTTCCAGAGAGATATTCATGGAAAATTGAATCTGGCTCCTGTTAACACATGATGTCAACATCTTCTGCAAGTTAAGATGCAGGTGTGACTGCGACTTTATTTAGCCTGCCTTTATTGAAAATGGTTGACGAAGAGTCAGGTGGCACAGAAGTCATATAATATCTTCCCTACACGGTCATTTCTTTGATGCATACCGTGATGCAAGTAGTTATTGTAGATGGAGTTGGTGTGTTGTACGGAGCGTGGTTACATGAAAGTGAAAAAATAAGACATGAAAAGAGGGGTATTGTAAAGCTTTCAATCCAGCTATAAACTGCAGCATATTGTCAGGAAGCAGCACTTCAGTAGGTCAATAAAACCTACCGACAGACTCGGAGCACAGAAATAGTGTAAACCACAACCATGCATGGCTACACGTCTTAAGGCTTCAACTACAAATGGCAACAAGCTGTAAGAGAAAGGATCCAGTCTGCCCCGAGATATTAATAAATGTTTGGTTAGGTTTTACACGCAAAAAGACAACTTGGTCAGGTTGAGGGAAGATATATTATCATGGTTTTACTGACCCATCCATCCACCCCGACCTCTATATTAATGCCAACTGACTTGCAGGCTATGGTTTAGTCATATGAGATGTTAATATATGATATATGATGGTGGTATTGGTGGTTTTATCAGCATTGTATTATTAGGAGCTGGGAAATCAAATCTAAATTCACCATTACACTTATGGTAGTTTTATTTTAAAGTTAAGTTTAAACTGCTCTTACATTATTGGTTAGTTTTAATGCAAACCGTCTTTGAACAGGATGCGGTTGGGCATGGATTGTCGTGTACTTAAAAAAAAAAAAAAAAAAAAACAACGATCGTTATTCCTTGAACTCCTGGAGTGGCTGGCTGTTAGAGCTATTCAGCAGATCGGTACGACACTAAAACGTATCCGTTTTGCTTTGAAAGAGGTCCAGGATGTCAACTCTATGGAAAGCAGTGGTCATGTGGAGTTTGTGCATTAAGCCTCACTGAGACTTAGATTAGAGGAGCTCACTTTACCTTTCACATGCTCTTCCTCTTTCTATACATAACACAGGTACACACTGAAACTTAAGATAGGGATGACTTTTCTCACAAAGTGCTCCTTCTGTAGTCGACCTTGTGCCTTAGTGACATTTCTTCAGAACTGTAACAGTCATTACGTTCGGTTACAGTGCAGAATAATGATGCTACATCCAGAGAGTAGGTAGCCGTAGAGTCATGAAAGTCACTGAGGAGGGCAGTAATCATGTGAAAAACTTTTACATCCGTATTTGTGAATGGCCCTTTCCTCTCTCCTTCCCAACCCCCGTCCCTCCCCTCTCGTTCTTGTTCTCCCTCTTCCTCTTTATCTCCGGGTGAATCAGAGTAACATATGATTGTGCGGTTTGTGTGGGACAGTCTCAGGGGAGAGTTAAAGGGGGGGGGGGGGCTGAAAGTACATTCACAGGCTAAATTAGGGGAGAATGGAAAACCTTTTAGACTTTCTCCTCTTTTTCTGTACCCGCTTTCTGTTGCCTCGTCCTCGCTCCCTTCCAGACCGCTGCGTTTTTCCTCCCTCGCTGTTGTAATCTCCTCCACCTCCTTCTCCTCCTCTCTTTTCACTCTCCTTTCTCTCTCTGTCACCCCATGGCCATCACCCCTACCAGACAAAGCACTCTGTGGTATCATTAGCTGCCCACTCTTTACCGAACATTTTTCAGGGCTTGAGGATGGCCTCGCACATGAATAATTTCAAAGATTTCCACAGGGCTCATTAAAGGCTTGGGACACTTGAGATGTTGGTGAAGATAATACTCGATATTCACCAAGGAATGTCCCTCAGAAAACCACAAGGCTATTTCAAGGCTATTTTTCCTATCCACTGACTACACTTCTACAACTTCCCTCTATCTTTTACCTAACTTATTGTTCTTACGTGTTTAGTTAATTACTACATGTTCGGGAGACAAGCTGTGCTTTAAAAAATCTGCGCCAATTAATTGCTGTCATTTTGTTTTTTCCCAAGTCTCTGTAATCTGCATCTGCACCTCTTTTTAATTTATCCAAAATCGCTCATGCAGCTTTTTAAGCTTGCGATGAGAAGCTTTAGATCGGTGTGTTGAATTTACCTGTCGAATTATACTGAATGAAGAACAAACACTGGCAAGGAAGCAAGTCATAAAACATTTGAGTGTCTCCGACGTGTGAGTGGAAGCAAAAGACAGTTTTCTCACTTCATAACAATGATCACCCAAACCAGAGATTGGACTTGACGTGCGACATAACGAGACTTCATCTCCCCATTTACCAATTATGTTTACAGGCGAAGGACGACAAAACAAAAACTCTGTCTGCTCATGTCACTCGCAGGGAGCGGAGAGTTCATGAATATTAACAATAGTTGCGCCCCGGACCATGTGTCCCTCTGCATTACTGTGCTTGTCATCTATTGTTAGCTCTTGAGAAGTCTCTGTGTAAATGCGTCTGACACTGCTGTCTGATGGGAAAGATGGGAAGGAAGGGTGAGGTGAGCTAAAAAGAGGCCAGAGAGGTTAGATTTTCTGGCTGGCGTCTCAGAATAAATGAAGAATGGGTAGTTTTATTGCCAGGACGTATCCCTTTGCGAGTATTGTGTGTTGTGGCTGCTGCTAACCCTCTTCTCCTCTCTTCAAGATGCAGATGTATGAGCACTTAGTTTACCATGCATCCAAGACAACATAAGTGTAGGAGGGCCCTGCCACCTACTGACCACATTTCACATTCTTAAACCAGACCCTGACCCCTATGTTGCTCTTAATGAGGAGGCTGTTGTTTGTGTGTGCATAGGAGAATGAAAGGCTTAGTGAAGTACAAAGTTGTGCAGTCAGTTGGTGCACCACTATGGTTTAGACTGAAAACCATAATTTCTTATGTAGCACCATCAAAACTATAGTTTCTAAAAATGTATATGTGCCATCGATCTACTGTTTTTATCTTTGTTATAAATATATAAAGTGATTTGTTCATAGCCCATCACTTTGGAGCAGACGGTTGTAGCTAGCTCTTCTTGCCGTCACAGTTCTCTGTTTGAAAAGTAAAAAACGTTCACCGCTGCTGTTCCGTCTGGTCTCACCCAATGCTCCAAGCCTGCTATCAGTATTTGATTGACGGAACCAAACTTGTGGACTGGGTTTCCCCGTGGTAAACGTTTGGTTTGTAGGAACCAAAGTTGTGTACTGTGTTTTCCTGCGGTAAACATTTGGGGAGCTTTTTGTTTACTGTCAAGTCAACCGTATCAGATGCTCCCATTGGTTGTCGACTCAACTGCGTTGCTTCAAAGTTGAGATTAGTTCAACTTGTTGCCCGGCCACTTCGTATTGCCCTTTACTTTGCTTTGATTGATCTATTTAATATCCGCTGAACTAACTTTTCAACCTTTCCAAGCTCAGTGGGTCTGCTCTGCACAGGTTTGACTCTGATCCAGTACTTTTGTTGTCATCTGAACTCTCTCATTACTTGCACGGTGTCACCTCCAAAGAGTCGTGCAGTTATGAACCTGCATAATGATCTTCCGCTGTTTTGAATTTTAAGTGCAGCTCGAGCTGTGACCCTGAACTTGGCCCTTAGACCCATCCTGTGTGTTCAGTGGCTTGGAAGACACCTCCTCCTTTGATAGCTGTTTATTCAGGTCAGAAAGGGAGAGAGAGAGATCCCACACTACTAAAAACCAGATTGGCCTCGTCTGGCTCCTAGACAAGCTTTTCAAACTCTTCTTTCACTCCACTCCCTAAGACATGCTTTCTTCTCTCCTTTTCTTCTCTCCCTCTAATCTGTCCTTCTGCCTATTTAGAGGTGAACAGCTCAGCGTGAATGAGAGAGAAAGTGTTTTTGTGTGCTTGACGGGTAACCCTCGCCCTTTTGAAAAGGCAAACAGGGAAAAGCTGCCATTACTACCGGAATGAAGGGATCTCGAGACAACGGCCTTTTCTGCCACTTTATTAACACCGCCGAGGCTAGTGCAGCCTTGCTCCTCCGTCACCTCGCTCTTTCTCTGTCGCTTCTCTGTCCATGTTTCATTCCATGAGCCAGACATCCGAATGATTAAAAGAAAAAGAAGCAAGCTGGGAATTAATGGGGCTGCTAGGGGTCAGACTGGCCACTGTTTTAATTCAACGGGCTTTTTCCTGCCCCAGTGCCGACGTGTTTGTTGTTATTATTTTGCCGATTACCGCCGCTTTCCCAGGCATACTGATATTGAAAACAAAAACAGCAAGAGTAATGTTTGGATAACTGTAAGAGGAGTGCAGATTGTTCGGCGTTCGCAGACCTGCGAATTTCCGTACTGTGTGGTTAGAGGTGAGTGGGAGCAGCTGAGAGGAAAAGCAGAGGAAATATGGAAGTTGGAAACATAACAAACAAGCATAATGTCTGGACGGAGATTGCGTAGTATGGGAGCGTTTGTTAAGCGTCTGATGAGGTATAAAGTTTGAGGGATGTGTGTGAGTCACCATTCAATACCTCTGTCTTTTCTCTGGGAGGTCATTAAAATTTGTTAGATCTAAAAGCCATAAGCAATCAGAAACATTTCCGTTTGCTGTATACATGTGGTCTGGGGTCTAAGTCTACCCTCCCCACAACTCCGATTAAAAGTCCTGCCTTTCACACGCTTATTCGTACATGTCGCACTTGGGCCACCTACATTAGTCACTGCAGAGTATATTTGCAAAAGACTATAGCACCTCCAGCAACCTCATAGTGTGGACTCAGGAAGCAAACTGGCCTTATCGGGGGCAGACACACAAAGCTGTCCTGGCTGTAGGGTGGCGAGGTATGCGTAAGTGCATGTGTGCATGCGCATGTGTGTGTATTCGTGTGAAGGGGGGTGGTGGCGGAGGGAGGCACTTCCTCCCATTCTTCTGCTGTTGAAGAGTTCCCATGAGCGCCCCTGCCAGGAGCTACAGTGTGGCCTGAGCAGGCCCCAGCGCCAGTCTCGCCTACATGACGCCGCCACACACTCACACAGCTGATCTCAGGCACTACTGCAACTTCTGCTGTTCAGGCCACAGAGCAAGGAGCTGGACGTCGGTGACGGGACGGAGCAAATGCAAGAAGGGGGGAGAGAGAAGATAAGAGACAGAAGACGAGGAGATTTAACTGAAGTTTCAAGGCATGGAAAGGGACTTGTGAAGCTGAGGCTGTGATTGAAATGAAAGGTACAGACTAAAAACATTGATGACTGGAGTCATCACAAACAGACCTTGAATGGAAAAAGTGCAACTGGATGTCAGTGGAAGTGTGAATTTTTCGAGGAAGGAGAAGAGAATTGAATCGAGACTCATTTGGGAGAAAGCTGATGCAAAGAGAAGAGCGGTTTGACTGAAAACAAATCTCCACGGACCCTTTTGTGTTAAACTCGACAGATTGCCTTTTGTTTTCCTGCAAGGCGAGAAACAATATTATAACCCGGAGCCACCTCAGCTGGACTAGCACCTGCAAGACCAAAGCCGTCTCAGCCAATCTCTGGGCAGCTGTCACTGTGGAAATGATCCACAACACTCTGAAGTCCACCCAGCCGCCGGAGCACAGCCCCAGGAGAACGCACTCAGCCGCGCAGAGGAAGCTGTGGCGATACTCGGGCTGTCGAGGAGCAGGCCAGGTGGAAACCCAGCGTCGTAGCGTGTGTGTGTTGTCTGCGGACTTGAACACAGGGGAGGGAGGAGGAAGAGGAGGAGGAGGTGGTGGTGGCGGTGGAGTGATGCACACGATCCACGGGCTGTGCCACCTCTGCATCGGATGTAGGCTGCCTCAGGTGTGTCTGTGGGACAGGAGAGGGGTCTCTTGATCTTAATTTATTTGCAAAAGATAAAATAAGTTCCATAATTTCCATCGTACATATAGTATATAAAGAAATTAAGCTGTGTTATGTGTGTTTACACACTACTGGATTCTGAAAACGCAGTTTCAGCTGCATGTCCGACACACCTGGAAAGGAATAACTGCCTCTGAGTGATCACAAAACACATTAGAGATGTGTGTTTCCTGCTCTCTGTCCTTTACATTATTTATCCTTCACATAGAGAAAAGAAGGATGGATGGATGCACATTTGAATTCCAGATTTAATCAGAAGAAATCACATGCGCTCAGATTATAATTTCATTGACAGCATGAGACTTAAGATGACTACTACAATTACACCTTGGGAATATAACACTAAGCTTACACGACAAGAATACAGCACAGCATCTTAGTCAGATGTGTTTGCGCGGTCCGAGTCTCTGGACATACTGACCTAGATAACACCGTCAAATCACATATCGGTTGTACGGTTGGTAGATTTTATTTCGTCTGTGTGCACCTGTAAACAGTTAGTGTTAGCTCTCCTGCACTGTTAGACAGTAGACAAGTCCGCCCATTCTTTCTTCCTTTTTAAATTCGTGACAAGAAAGTTTAAAATCCTATCCTTCAGTCGTTTCAGATCTTTGTACGATTTGAATTATTAATCCATCACTATGACTCTCCTCACACAATTTAAATGTTTAATACACGCTGGCAACCTTTTGGAACCTCAGATTCATTTATCTTAATTTGTTCCAGTAATGCATCTTATGACTGATGCCTTGGCAAGCAATTACTTAAAGAACTACCATCCTGATCTGTTGGATTACACCCAGGCCGGTCTCTTCTTTTTTGTTTCCATTTGAAAATAATCCCTAGTAATGAATAATTTTGGAAGGGGCCAGTGAGCTGCTTTTCCCATGCAGACCAGAGGTAGTCCAAGGGCCTGGACTCCACAATTGCGCTTGCAAATTGAATTAGTGCCGTTAAGGCTCTGGGTTTTTGGGGATGACTCAGTCCAAATCAGGCGGCTCAGAGAATTCCCTCAAAAAGGACACGACGTCTGAAAAAGCGTTTGGATAAAAAGGCACAGACCGATAAATGAGGCACCCAGCTCTGCCTCACTGCTGTCCATTTTCATTCGTCATTGCTTTTCTGTGATTTAGGCTAGAATTTCAGAATGTTTTATGACCGTTTCTTGTTTGCCTTTCTTAATTCCAGTGAAATGATTTGTTTCATGCCATCTGTTCCTCTATTTGTCCTTGTCATCTGCTCGTTCCCACTGCCCTCGTTTACCACTATTCAATCCGTATTTTATGTGTTTTATCCCTGTTCATCATCTATTCGCCTCTCTCGCTTTCTGTATCGCTTTTAATATTCTTCCTTTTAGCCACAGTAAGAAACCTTTTCATAAAGGTTGCCCTGACATACTACATTATAGTTATAATTACACTGTGTATTGGATTTCCTATGGACATTGTCACCAAGTATTATGAAAACAACAACTAAAAGAACAAGTTTTAGACACAACCATCGGTGCGTAAAAAAATGTAGGAGAATTATTTTTTTTGCAGGTCAAAAAGTCAGCTGTCTTTCTCTGTTAAATTATTTCTGTTGCAGGCTGAGTTGGTACGTAGACAGAAATAGAGACAAGTTCAAGAGCCTGAAGGTCCGAGAAATATGGAAGAAGAACTGTTGCCTTTAACAGTGTGACACAGGCCGCATTAAAATCAGTGGACTATGAGAAACGGGCAATTCTACCCGACATTTTAGGGTCACGGCGAGCTTCGGGGCTCCTGAATAATCACCGTATTCCTCCATGTTGCCGGTTCGCACTCAAGGGCAGGCTTTGTAGCTTGGCCGGACATACGTGTAGTTTTTGTGCTCCGCTGAAGAAATAAAAAAGCGAGACAGAGGGAAAGCAGGGATGTCTGTGTGCTTTGGGCCCCCGGTTGTCAGCAGATGAGATGGAAAGTGAGATGTTTTGGATGGGACTTTGTTGACTTTGGCACAAACTTTCGGGAGCAGGTACTGAATGTTTGACGACGCAAGAGAAACAGAGACAATGGGAAAGGGCCGTCAGCACTGTCCCTGTGTGGGCACGATAAAGTTGAGCAGATAATAAAAAAAATATGCCTTTATGTTGCGTTTTGTAATAACGGATCAAAATTCACTCATCGTTGAACACAAATACACACACATACAGCTAGTAACAGTATTTAGTAACAGGGGCATGACAACTGTACACTTTCTGAGTATATATATATATATATATATATATATATGATTTTAAAGGCAGTTTTTTGTATATCATTACCCAACTACTGGAGGAAGAATGTCTTTCCTTTTTATCTCTGGAGTTGTTTTTCCCACCCACTCAGCTAATTGGGTTGACCAGGAAATTGCTGTCAAGACACTTTTAATAGGAAGTAGAAGAAGAATACAAATCCACTTAATCTTCTTATAGGAAGGAAGTTGATTATTTTGCCAGCGCGCTACTTTTGGTTCCTTGGGTAGTTGGGTGGGGGTGAGAGAGAGAGACGGAGAGTGAGTTCCTATCTCCATATCACAAAATGAATGTGTGTGTGTGTGTTTGCAGGTGACTATCCTTCGAGGAAAGGATGGATATGGATTCACCATCTGCTCGGATTCCCCTGTGAGAGTGCAGGCTGTTGATCCAGGCAAGTTTTGCATGTTCATGTCAGTCTGTAGCAGGGGTTATTGTTTCAAAATGTTTTGCACGATCTCTGTCTTTAGATCTACATTTCTTATTTGTGATGGAATAGTCTAATTTAAAACAGCTATTGTATACAGAGTGAAAACAGTATAACAATTAATTGATATTTTAATGTGTTTTTAATGACTTTAACGTTGCTACGATAATGGATGCCTTTGTTTGAGCTAAGTTTGGCATCTCATTTTGGCTTTACTGAACAGGAGATAAACAGGAAATGTGGGGAATTGGAGCAGGGGCCTTACATGCTGCAAAGGTCCGGCTATGGCATTTTGGCCCACATGTTGTGCACCCTGACCACTCGGATATTAGGTCACCCCTGAGTTTTGAGTGCCTCAGTTAGCCGGGAAATTTTTTCTGTCAAGCTCCTGTGTTGGCTGGTGTCATCCGAGTTGTTATGATAAATCTCTTGCTAATAAGAATGGAGAGGACAACAAAGCATCTGTTTGATCTGTTTTGATTGTTTCTTCTGTGCAGTAATTTATCATTCTGCACCTCCAATGCTAAAGACTAATTACATAAAAGAGCTATAACCCTGAATAGCATGCTTGCTGCTTGAAATATGATGCTAAATCTTTCTGTCTCTTCACTCTGCCAGGGGGTCCAGCAGATCTGGCTGGTCTGCAGCAGCTGGACACTCTCCTGCAGCTAAATGGTCAGCCTGTGGAGCAGTGGAAATGTGTGGACTTAGCACATGCTATAAGGTAATGATTCCAGCACGCTAGATGATTAGGGCCCATTCACACCATTTTGATGGAGAAATGCTTTCACAGGCATGTTCACGACTCAGGCCTTAATGATTAGTAAGATTACTCTGAGACACTGTTATATATAGTCAGAAGGACGTACAAATTCAGTTTACAGTGAAAAGAGATGGGAATAGTTTTGTGACAAGATGTTAGTTGATGTCTCTGATCAGATTATCATCAGTCAAAAAGGGTTTTGATACCCAGTTTTCACATTGTGTTGTTTTATATCTGCTTTGAGAGTAAAACTGCACTTTTATGAAGCAATTCATTTTCATTATATACAAAGGAGTTTATTTTGACCAGATTAAGGGGAGGGAAAGGTAGGGGATGGGATAAAGGGGTCGAGGGGATGGGATGAAGGGGTCGAGGGGGTGGGATGAAGGGTTAGAGGGGATGGGATGACGGGGTCGAGGGGGTGGGATGAAGGGGTCGAGGGGATGGGATGAAGGGGTCGAGGGGATGGGATGAAGGAGGATAAAGAGACCGATAGTGGTCCTCTAATGTCCGGATGGAGAGATTCAGGGTGGGGCCGTATCTCCAGAAGCTTCGGCTCCGTGCCCTCCCGGTTCTTGCATTGAGATTGTAAAGGAGAAGAGAGAACAGAGAGGGTTGGGGTGGAGGGGTTTGAGAACTGAGCCAAATGGGTGAGGAGAGGTTAGATGTTAGAGAGGTTATATAACTTCATAAATGATGGTGTACATAGAAATTAAACCGACTGTGTTAATCATCTTTTCACTGTCTTGTTTTAGAAACAGCGCCAATGAAATCACAGTCGTGGTGTGGCGTACTGGCCCCTCAGCCAAGCCCAGTTTTGAGGGCCTCATCCACCGGCCCTCCTACAAGCCCTCCACGTCAAACTATGATGCACCCTCACCACCGACCCGCCGGCGGGCACCCGACGTTGGCACGAGTAAAACGCCCCCAGCCGTGCCGCCTCTCCCAGCCCACCACCGTGCCACTGCCGCCCGCAGGCTCCTGGTCAACGGCTCTGAAGCTGGCAATAGCAGCGCTTTAGGCATGGGGACCCTGGCGTGGGGGGCTCAGGGAGGGTCAGCCGAGGAGTTGGACGGGAAACCGCGACTCCTCCACCACCCTCACACAGCCACGATGAAAGGAACTAGGGTGAAGGCGTCGAATGGGGACAACTATATCATCCTGGCGCCAATCAACCCTGGAAGCCAGGTACCGCAAACTGGTGGTGGGCTGCATCTTCATCATCTTCTCCGTCCTCCTCATCTTCACCACGGTCATATGTTGGCTCATCCTAGATATGTCTCCTTACCCTACATCCCCGGTGCTGATAGATAGATGGACTGTATGTACAGTATGTCTGACCCATTTGGGTCACTGCTGTCTTGATGATTTGTACCTTAGGACATGTTTTCATCACACTGCATACTGTGCATATAGTTCACAATCATGTAGATATGGAGACCGAAGAGCTAAAGGAGACAAATAACATATGAAAATATTGCCGCAAATACATTATATGCCTGTACTATCTGATGCTTTGGCAATATTTGTTGCATTTCATTTCATTATACCAACAAAACACAGTTCATGATAGGAAAATAATGTACTTGACTTCATTTATTTTACAGATATCCTATAGATATATTATCTGTGTGCCATGAAATTACACGTCAGTACTTTAAAAAGTAATGGTTCTGCCACTTTAAGTAAAAAGAAAGAAGTCCGCTTCACATATTACAAGACTGGTCCATGGCATAATATGCAGTTTCTGTATAACATGCATGTACATGCGCAGCGCAACATGTATATGGCATTTTATACAGCTTGTTCTTTTTTTATTCAGAGATCTTGTATATGAGGTTAACGCGTTCATCATAAAAACAAAATAAAGCAAAGTCATTCAATCAAAAAGACTGATCTGAATTCCTCAGCTAACACTCCTATAACACCACAATACTAACCTGATTAGCCACCTCAGGGTAACAGCAGGGTTCAAGCAGCGTGCACTCTCTCTTTTACTGATTGCAATCTCGATATAGTTGATACCTGCTCAATAGCTCTAGCTAACTAAAACCGTTTGAAGTCACAGCTGATACTTAATTTAACTTCTTTTTTTTTCTCTGTGTGTCATGGCTTCTAAGTCTGTTTGTGACTTCAAACTGTGTGTGTGTGCCTTCCTGCTCCTCATGCAGAGCCCACGTTCATCTGTGTGCTTTTCAGGGTTAGTTTCAGTAAAGGGGGACGTGTCGGTGCTTGGCAAAAGAGGTGAAACATAAGATCAGATTGAATTTAGATGAAAGAACAGGGGTTATTTCAGAGTAAAGACGGATAGAATATTAAAAGAAAGAATGGATGGCTTCTGGAAAAAAGAGCCAGCTTAGTAAACCAACCTTCCCGTTCAAATAGCAGCAACGTCTGTCTCAGACAAAAGAGAAGGCAGGGATTTGGTGAGATTTTGTTACGGCCATTCTCGGCTAAATATACTGAAAAAGCCCTGTGGAAATGGGTCATGCTGGTGGCATCCCACATAGACACAATACCTTAGTTCACAAAGGGCTTTGAAAGACTGCACTACGGGAAATATTTATCCTGATAAACTGGCATAATATATGCTAATGATGTGGTTTTTTTTCCCCCACAATTTTTGGGACTCAACAAAACCACATCAGCCTGCTGTATTAATCTGAACATTGTGAGATAGATCAATGTGGTGTCAGATTCACATCTTTACTCCCTCAGTAGATCGGTAGATCGTAATATGCTTTGACAAGTAAAAGCATCATTGACTAATTCAAATGGGCTTGGATGAGTCCTGGAAAGTGAAGGTCTTGCAAGAAAACCCAGATGTCCAGCTCTGTCAATAAAAGACAAAAAAAACACATGGCATAGATACAGAGAAATGATGAGACTAGGACACACATATAATTCCAGTTGAATATCATACATTATATTGGTTCATATCAGAATTGCAAAAACAAATAAGGTCATTCATTATAGATGTAGTTTTTATTTTGATGAAACAAGCTTGCTCAATATTAATATTTCAACATTTCCTATTATTCTGCTTTCAGATCTTGAGGCCTGTTTACCAAGACAACCAGGGGACTTTAGGTAAGACGTGTGCAATGTTATTATACTCGTATTTGTTTTAGCCCGAAAGGCTTTTCTTTTTTTTGTTTGAGCTGACTTTAGGTATTTATTATTTTGGACGTGGCACGCCTAATTTCCTTTTCACTTCACATTTTCCAAGTGTTAAATTAATGAGCAGGATTGAATTCATTTAAGACTTCGGCAGTGGATGAAGAATACTTTGAATGTTTTAGTCTTCAACAGATAATTACATTTTTTATTCATTGCAATCTTTGGCTGTTAGCTCCCCTGTTATGCTAATCTAAGCATATTTAGCACTAGGGATGCACCGAATATTCGGCCACTGAAAATTTTCGGCCGAAAAAGTGCATTTTCGGTTTACGGGCGAAAGACTTTTATCACCGAAACAACACGGCCAAAACAGGATGTTGTGATGACACAAGCAAAAACCGCAGCCAGCACGGGCATGTCTGCCGTGTGGACGTATTTCAGTATATAAAATATTATACCCAGGGCGGCACAGTGGCGAGGTGGTTAGCACTGATGCCTCACAGCAAGAAGGTCACCGGTTCGAATCCATGGGCCGGCTGGCCTTTCTGTGTGGAGTTTGCATGTTCTCCCTGTGTCTGCGTGGGTTCTCTCCGGGTACTCCGGCTTCCTCCCACCAGCCAAAGACATGCTGGTTAGGTTAATTGGTGATTCTAAATTGGCCGTAGGTGTGCATGTGAGTGTGAAGGGTTGTCTGTCTCTGTGTTGGCCCTGCGATGGACTGGCGACCTGTCCAGGGTGTACCCCTGCCTCTCGCCCGATAACAGCTGGGATAGGCTCCAGCAGACCCCCGTGACCCTTAACAGGACTAAACGGGTATAGAAGATGGATGGATGGATGGATGGATGGAATATTATACCCACTGATAGTGATTTGCATTTAATATATCACCTGAACTCCAAACATCCAAGCAAGGAAGTTTCCCAGTGATCGTGCCAAGGCAAAAGGAGTGCCCAATACATTGATCACGATGACCGGTAGATCACGTAGACAGTGCGGGCAGATCGCGTGCCATTGGCTCTCGGCTCTCCATTTTCGGTTTTCGGTTTCGGCCAAGAATTTTCATTTCGGTGCATCCCTAATTAGCACACAGATCTGTTTATCTAGATTTACTCGACATGCTAAACAGCTCCAGAAATTACACTCAATCTGTATCTTTACACCCTCGATTTCTTTATTTCACAGCTGCCAGATTATACAAACAGACTTCTGTTCCACAGCCCCAGAACAGTGGTGGTAGTGGAGGTGGAGGTGGAGGTGGGGGTGCTTTTTCTGGAGGCATGAGTGGTGTTGGTGGAGGAGGTGGAGGAGGTGGAGGAGGTGGTGGCGGCGGCGGTGGTTTCTCCAGCCGTACCGGCTTCCTCCGTCGGTCGAACAACTCCAAGGTATCAAAGGGGTCGTCTACCTCCACCAATCCTGGCCTGGCCAACTACCAGCAGCAGAACGCCAATTTTGCCAACTACCAGAACTGCACGATCGTCCGCTCACACACGCCACACGCCAATTATGGATACGTCAAAGTGGCACCCAAGATTCTTATCTTCCCCATATTTGTTCAGGTAAGCCGGTGTGTATGTGCTGTGAGTGCGGACGCGTGGTTTCATTGTAAGATGTCGCACGTGAATGGCCTAGTGGGTTGCATTTGACAGCGTCTGTTTCTGAACAAACCTTCAAAATCTGGACCCTCCTCTCTGGCTCAGTAAGCAAGAGCAGCGGTGGTCGAGCAAACTGCAGAAAACGAAGAAAGCGGGGACTTGCTAGTGAGGGAAAAAAAACATTCATTCATCTTCTGTATCCGCTTAATGGCACCACACCACCCCTGGTCAACCCAGACCCCCGACTCCTTATATATCCTCTTTATACATATCATGTCCCGTGTTCGGCACAGGCTACTCACCCACTGACCAAATTTTCGACCCATTTTACCGCCTATTTTTCCTTATCTGTATGAAATAAAAATACAGACAGGATGTATTTCATGGCACACAAAAACCCCCATGTGGTCTTGAATTCTGAATGTGTAGTGGTTATGTGGTCATATGATGCTTTTCCTCTACATATGTGGCACAAAGTAAGTTGACATTTGAGTTTTGCATTTAGAAACCTGAGTTTTTCCACATGCAACACATTTAAAACAGGCAGATAGTTTATTTTGGATTTTTATATATATTTATGCTGTAGCACTTCAGTGTCTGTGAAGAGAGTCTTACGATCTAACCAACCAGCATGGGTATTTCCTAACCTTATCTTTTAGATAAAGAACAAGTAAATCAGCTGTATAAATCAAACTGAAAGGTTCATTTTAGCTCTGCTGGACATGATCAGCCTGCATCTCCAAAAGCTTTTGAAAAAAAGTGAATTATCACTGTAGTTTTTGCCTGGAATGATTATCAGAAAGAGTAATCATGTTCTCCTGAAAGGGCAGAAAGCTTCAGAGTCACGCAAGTCATGTTAAGTCATTTGTGATTGCCAAATAAATCCTCACTTCTGCATATGCACACGCACAGTACAGTAAAAATGAATAACATGCTTAAATAATGATTAAATAACCTTTAAAGACGACGTTGAGATGGAAAAAAGTGGCTTGCATCTTCGGCAACATGTGAAAAAAAACATCGCTGTCTTGGTCCCTTTTCGATTTCCACACTTTGGAAATGCTGAAACTCTAGTGCTACTTCCTACGAACTTATATAGAATGACACAGAAACGTGTAGCCCTGACTGTACATCGCATAGTATGCAAATGCTACACGTATACAGAAACTGAATCGACCCTTTGTCACACCCCAGACTGGAGAGGAAGTCCCCTCCTCCCACGTTGCCGCGCTGGTTCATTTTAAGTGTCAGTGTCTCGTCATGCTCGACCACACATGCTCACTTTCTTTCTGAACACACTCAATATCAGTTGTGTTTCCCACAGCAAAAAAAGTAGCACTATTCACGCTTTAAGCTGATCGATTGGATTTGGGAGCCAATATGGATTCGGTACTGCGACTAATGTTTTTTTTGGATTTTATCTTGAAAAACTCTTAACAATTGAGGAATATGTCTTTGTGGTGATCGTGTCGGTTAGAAACAAATTAGCTTCACTGCTGTGACATAATGTGTGTTTGCTCTCGTTTCTTTCCTCGTTAGCCTCTTGACCTGTGCAGCCGAACGCTCATCATATCCGAGGAGATGATACTACACGAGAGCAAGCACCACTCTCTCAAGGTGAGTGGCATCTGTGCAGTAATTATATCATGTGCAAATGTCTACCTCCATCCATTCTAGATGTATTAATGATTGCCTGTGTGTACAGTATGTTATGTTGGATGTCACATTGATCTAATATGAAAATTAAAAGCTGCAAATGTGTTTTTTAGAAGATGCAAGGCTAAATCTTGTTAATTCCTTCTAATTTGTCGGATACAATACGATTGAGGCTCTCTCGCCTCCTCCCCTCCTCCCCCTCCTTTTTGGCTTGTCACAACTGTTTATGTGGTTTGTTTACTTGGCCAAACAGGAAGTGACGTTCCACTGCCCCGATGCACGTCTTGAAGTCAGAGTGTGCCTTTTATAAAAAGAAAGAATAAGCACAAAGCAGCATCCTGTGAGGGCAGGAGGTGTCTGAACAACTCTCATGAATTTGTAACTTCTCTGAACTATCAGGTCCACGCAAGTCAAGGAATATGAATAATAGACGAGGGAGGAAAGTGCCAAGGATCTGACTGACAAAGAAATTCTGTTTCATGTATCAAAAGAAACTGTAGCTCCTCTGATATATTAATGATCCTTTCACAACGTCTTAGCTCACTGTAAAAAGAAAAATTATGTTGGCTCTTATAAAGTCTCTAACAAGTGCTTTAATATTGACAGTGTCAGAAACAGTCAGTAAAAGAAGGAACTACTTCAAAGAAACTATTGAGGACTGTATAGCACAGCTGAATCTGGCTATGTATTGTGATATACTGTATATAAAAGAGTAGCTACTGTTAGCTTCTCTCGTTAGCCACATTGATCTTATTATATTTGCTTTACCCTGTTAAATGTGGCAAGCATGGACCATGTTTAACATAATCCGTTTGGACTAGACCAAACATGGCAAGAGAGAAGAGCGCTTGTTTTTCACAGACACAGATCTTTAAAATGCCTTGTTAAATAATCTTGGCTACGCAGTGCAGCGAAGTGCAGCAGCTCCTGGCCTGGAAGTGTAACTCTGGACTGTCTCTTCTCTAGGGTCAGACACGAAAAACAAATACAGTACTTAGCAGTGAAAATGAATAACATGTCTAAAATTATGATTAAATAACGTTTGAAGACGATTGTGAGAAAAACGGGTTGCATCTTCAGCAACATGTTAAAAACCATCGCTTTTTTGGTCCCTTTTTGGTTTTCACATTTTGAAAATGCAGAAACTCTAGTGCTACTTCCTATGAATTCATACAGAACAACGCAGAAACGTGTAAGCCTGGCTGTACATCGCATAAAACGTGGAACGACAGAAGGGCACAAGTTTTTATCAGACGCAGATCTTTAAAATGCCTTGTTAGATGATCTTCGCTACGCAGTGCAGTGTGGAGTAGCGACTCCCGGCCTGGAAGTGTAATTCTGGACTATCTATTCTCTTGGGTCAGACATAAAACAAATATTTAGCAGCCAGCGTGTGTCAGGAGGGAGTTTCTCTCCACTGTGCCACTTTGTACGGGCTGTTTTTAACGATCTCTCCGCGTGTTATTCCAGCTTTTACTCTCAACTCGCCGGAGTGTGGAACTCTCTCCGGGCGCCAAAGACAAAAAGCGGTTCACAGAGACACTTTTATTGCTGTGCCTGAATGCAAATAGAAAGCAGAGCATTGGACACAGTGCAGAGTGAAATCTTGACAAAAACGTTTAGTGCATTAAATGATACCAATATTTTATACAAAACAGCTTTAAGCAGTCTATATCATATGAATCACTGCATTTGTTAGGTTACAATAATACCGCCGTGAAAATTAATAAGAATTAAGCAGTATAGTTACCACTATAGCATCTCACAGGCCCTCAAGTTGCTGAACCACTGATCGACTGCAACTTTGACAATTTTGCACATACCGGTGGCTTTTGCACATATCTTTTTAGCACGTTTGTAAACAACATTTGCACAATGTCCTGCCACTAACAGTATTGCACAACTAATTGCACCCTGAAGTATATTCTGACTACACTCTACCTTTATGTGCATAGTACCTGTTTATTTTATTTAGCTTCTATGCTTAGAGTAAAGTCTATTTCCTTTATTTTATTTTAGTTGTGTGAAGGGAACTCTTTTTTTAAGTAACTCGGTCAGAGAAAGCTAGTGTTATCTTGGTTTTTGCTGCAGCAGAGGACAACACGTGCAGGGTATTAGATACAGAATGCATTACAGTAATTATATTCATATCAAAAGCAGACAAGGGCTCCACGACTAAGGTGTGCTCGCCTGACCTTGATGTCTGAAAAATGGTCTACACATCCCTCAGAACACTGTCTTTTTGTTTGTTTCTGTGTCCGTTTGTTACATATGTATGTATTGCATTGTGTGTGTCATAAGTCTGCATATTTGTCTGTGTGAAAATGGTTTGTTGCTTGCCTCTTGCATGCTTTGTCCTCTACTCTCACTTAGATTATCTTCCACCCCCTCAAACCCATACGCATGCATGCTCAAAGACACACACACACACGCACACACACACACTCTAACCACATGTTGGCTACATCTGAAATACCCTCCGTGCTATCTCACCTTTCAAAGGAAGCCGCCATAGCAAAAGCATTGTTTTGAAACATGTGCATGAATTTTATTGTGTGAAAGCAGGGCCCGCTATGCTTGCATTTAGACCCGCTTTTTTTTTTTTTTTGTTCTTCTTCTCATTTCTCTACGTCTTTTCCGTCCATTTGTTCCTGTTCATTTTGACAGTTAGCTGGCATGACTTTTCGCACCTCACCACTGCAGAGGCACAGAGCCAGTCATGGACTTGTCATAGCGTGTTGCACAACTCAAGAGTCAAACTAGCTGTCTGAAGTGTGTGAGTTTATAGCTTTTAGGCTATCGAATCATACATAATATTCCTTTCACTCTGACGTGGACATTGGAAGATTCAGTGATATCAGTTTGAATAAAATGTACAGTGGAACCAGACTTATCAGAGTTGTATTTTAAGCCAGAATGCATACTTTGAACTTCTTGGCAACAAGGTCAACAAATGTACTGCGTGCACTATTTTGGATGAAAGTTTATGAATGAGTTAACACACTTTAAAGTACAAAGTTATATTTAACAGGCTATAAAACACAATGTGCGATGCTGTTGTAATGCCATAAAAATATATGTGCGAACAGCATTTCTCATGCTAGGTCTCGAGAAGGGGACCTGCACGCGAGACCCGTTAAGTATTAGCGCATGAGAATTTCACAGGGTTAGAGATGTACTTGTAAGATGTAAAAACCACAATGAGACCATGGCAGACACCTCCATATTCGTCTCTTCTTTCGGCTCACCACCTTCTGCCCTTCGTTGTCTTCCTTTAAACATCCTGTTCCTCCGTCTTGAATCTTCTTCTCCCTCCGTCTCTTTCAGGTTACTGTGTTTGTCTACAACGACCTGATGCTGGTGACGAGAGAAAATGAGCCAGGCAGGTGTAATGTCCTTCAGAGTCCCCTGTACCTCCGGCAGCTGCGGCTTCAGGATGGTATGTAAGCCTTAGCTCGCTTAAAGGAGCCATAACACGAAACCTTCTGGTGGTCTTAATCATCTAGATCAAGATAAAGTCAAAAAAACATCTTTGAAACAAACTTATCTTTCCAAGTAAAACCACATTTGACCTTTTAAAGTCAAGAATAAGAAAAGGAAATGGAACACACACAAACTGCTCGAAATATAAAGCACTATGATGGCAGCGATATTCTCAGTACAGCTTAACCAAAGGATATTTAGGGAAAGACTTTCCGATTTCCTGTTTCTTTGTCTTTTTATTTCACCTTGGTGTAAACAGCCATCTCCTCTGGCAGCACGGAGAGAATAGTTTGGTCGTCAGGGCCGCGCAGAGCCCAGGCAAAATCAAATAAATAGGGCTCACTGTAAATATCTGTGTTTAGAGTGGTGGGCAGAGACGGAGGGAAGTATCTGGAGGCACGACTGGGACGGAGCCAGCGTAGCACGATGACGCTCGCTCTCATAAATCTGAAAACTGACATGTCATGTTTTCAAGCTGACTGCATCAGAACAGTTGGGCAATATTCAGGGCTGGACTATATGTATATGAATGTGATTGGCTGGTGACACAGGAGTAAGCGCTGGGTCCAGATTATGTAACTGATTCAGCCGGAGATCAGGAATTAGAAAGAGTTGAGAGGATATTGTCTGTTCTGTCCCAGAGTGATAGCTTTAGTGTAGGGTGGAGGAATAGTTTTGGTTTTAAGTTGTTGGCTGAACTTGTGTGGAGGAAGCCTCCTACAGGTTTCAGTGTAGCCTCACATGGCTAGTGAAAAAACATTTCTAAATCTGTAAATATACACATTTCCTTTAGTCTTTCTTTAAGTAGATGCACGGATCAGACATAACATTATGACCACCTTCCTAATAAGGTGTAGGTCTGGCTTGTGCCTCCAAAACAGTTGTGACTCATCAGAGAATGGGCCTTCTGAGGGTGTCCTGTGGTGTCTGGCAACACAGTGTTGTTAGTGGGGGCCTTTGGGTCCTATGGGTTGAGGGGAGGGGCCTCTGTGGATCATCCCACAGATACTTGATCAGTTTGGGATCTATTGAATTTTATGTTTTTTTGAGTTGTTCCTAAACCGCTTTTGTGTGTATACCCGTGTCACACTGCGTCCTGCCGGGTGTGGCTGCTGCCATCAAGGAGTGTCATTGCTGTGGGGTGGGGGTGTCTGGTCTGGTCTTGGTGGGTGCTTCATGTCTATGTAACATCCGTACCAATACCAGGTCCAAAAGTAGAACATTGTATTGTCACAAGATGGTCAATGTCATTTACATCTCCCATCTGTGGTCATGAAGTCATGCCTAATATAGGCAACTATGCTTTGAACGCAAAGATGCACAACTCAAGATTAGCTATTCTCATGGTTTACACTTCCTGTCTTCTTGGTATGCGTTATTGATGCCTTTAAATGGAACTCGTGAGCTCATGGTTACCAAGCGCGAAGCCACAGATGCTAACATATAGCAAGCTAGGACCTGGGCGCAATGATAAGACATGAAAAGGCATGAGGAGAGGATGACATTGTTTCTTTATTTTCTTAAGGCATTTCAAAATTACAATACTATACTATTAAATGACACTACATACAACTTCCCACCCACGTCTGCCATTCATGAAAACCTCAGCAAACTGGAAACCACTCTTGAATTCAGCCCGTACCGAAACTTACCTTTTATGAAGTTGTGCACATGGTAAACACTCTAAATTAGATTTTCTTTTGCTAACATTAGATATATTAGATATATGCACAGCACATACTGTACGTATTTCGCTTCCTGAAAATTTGAAAGCTAGGGCGCTCACAAATACTATTTGACGTCAGCTTCAGTTTCGGCGCAGATTGGCTGATAGACTGGTAACGTTTGATTCTGAACAAGACAATGCACGATGTAAACAAATAATGTTGAATCTGAAATATGTCAAAGTAAAAATAGAAAAAAACAGTATAGTTTTGGCAGTCTTATTTTATTCTTGGATGAAAAATCTGTGAATGAGGATCGATCGAAGATATATCCACAAATTTAAATAAATCTTTTTATTAAATTTTTCATTCACATACACTAGTGTAATGTAATGTAAGTAATAAAAGGCTTGTCTTACAGTGTTAAGCCAGACCGGCTTCTATGACTGAGCTAAACCATATGTGAACTTTATCCATTCCCACCCACACTTAGAAAAAAAGAAAGTAAGACACAGAAAAAGAAGAAGAAAAAAAATAAAATAAAATAAAACTTTAATGGATTGGCTCATGCTAAACTAGTACCATCTGTAAGGTAAATAAATTAGGTGCATTGAAAATATGTTTTGGAAAAAGCTCATTAATGCATTACATGCATGTAATATAAAAGAGGTAAATGCTGTGCTGTCTGGTTTGTGGTTTTGTTGAAACTTATTTTTAAAATTTTTCGAGGGTTTCGAGAATCTGGATGCATGTAGCCCACAAATCTCCGATTTTTTTTGAATGTTCATGGAAATAGTTATTAGAGGTCAGGTTAAACAGTGACTTCTGAAACAGAGCAGCTGCTTGCAGATCTATAAATAAGACTGCATATAAATCTGAATATTAATTCACCTAATCGTAACAGCTGAGTCACACTATAGGACCAGCTTTGCTCATTAAAATTTATTAAGATCAACAGAAACGGAAGAAATACTTAACAGGCTTTTATCAATATCAGCTTTACCACGAGAATCCACAAGTGCCCCTAAGAAAAACATCTAATGATCTCTATAATAATATAGCACGCGGATGCACTGTCTCCTCACAGCCACTTCTGACCTCCGTCCTGCGCCCAAACAATCAGCGATCAGCAAGGCGGAGTTTCAGCAGGGTTTGCGTGTCTTTCGCGAGAGGACACACACAGACACACATCTCCACCCCGCTGCCTGTCATTGTTATTTCACTTCGGCAGCGTCACTCAGGAAAGAGGCGCCGGGGGATTGTGTTTGTTTCAGCGAGGGCGTGTTTGACGTGTGTGTGTGTGTGTGTGTGTGCATGTAGTGACACAGTGCAAGTTCAATAAAGAGGCTTTCCTGTGTTCCTGTTACCCCAATACTAGGCTGAAGAGCGTGGGAAACAATGAGGGTGGTATAAAACGTGCACAAAACTGAAACCGCCACCTGCATATTCAAACATTACGCTAAACAGATGTGTTTAATGAATCATGTCAGTATACAAAGTGAAAACCTCTTGACAACTCCAGCAGAAAAGACTCAATTAACAAGAGAAAAAGTTATTTTTTTATTTTTTATTTCAATGTATTTTATAAATGAACAAATTATCAGCATCTCTTTTTAATTTTTGAAGGGGGAATAGAAACTCTTGACCTATGGAAAATAATTAGTGAAATTCTTTAATTTAAACTAAAAACATCATAAAATACATTGTTTACTGGACTTTCAGCTGAGTGCGGCAAGCCTCTTTTACAGTACCGTGCTGTAATGACAGAAAGATATCCAACAGTGACCTCTGCTGTCGGTTAAAAGGAAACACTTCACATTTCCTCTGCCGTTCCTACCTACACTACAGGCAGTTGCTATCTCCTCTGTGCATTGCTTCATACACCTTCTGGAGACATTTATGAAATGAAGTAAGTTGCAGTAGGAGCCTACTGCCTAATCTCAATATTCGGGGTCCAGTCTGATGAGGCTGGATTCAATTTTCTTCTGAACTGCTAAACTCAAACTGATAATTGTGAAGAATTTGGAAATACCGTATTGTTTAAATGTGAGTGTAACCATGCTCACTAACAAATGAAAAAAGAGAGCTCTTTGTCACCTCCACACAGCTGGACAGTCATCCTGTGATGTGGCTGTGAATGGCACGTTGTCGGTTACAGTTCTAGAAAGTGGTCTGACACAATAGAATTGACGTTGAAGTGTGTTAACACATTAAGGAACATTTGCTGTGGTCGCTGGTGGTGACAATATACAGACAATGTACAAGTAATGCACATAATTCAAACAGCCACAACATTAAAACCACTGACAGGAGAAGTAAACAACATTGACCATCTTGTGACAATACAATGTTCTGCTGGGAAACTTCTGAACCTGGCATTAGTGTGGCTGTTACTTAGACATGTACCACCAACCTAGACCAGACCAGGCACCCCCACCCCATAGCAATGACACACCTTGATGGCAGCAGCCGTCCCAAGCAGGATGCACAAAAACGGTTGAAAAAACAGCACAAGGTGTTGACCTGGCCTCCAAATTCAAACTGAACAAGTATCTGTGGGATGCACTGGACCAAGCCAGATCCACAGAGGCCCCTCCCCTCAACCCATGAGACCCAAAGGCCCCCACTGACAACATTCTGTTGCCAGACACCACAGGACACCCTCAGAAGGCCCATGTCCATTTTCTGATGAGTCACAACTGTTTTGGAGGCAGGGACCTACGCCGTATTAGGAAGGTGGTCATAACGTTATGCCTGATCGGTGTATAGATGTGGAAATCCCTCCTTTGAAACAAGTCACTAATGTTTTATTTCATAGACAAATTCTGAAGACTTATAACTGTATTTTTGTGTGCTTTAATTCACCTTCAAATCCAAGAGTTAACGTACACAGGACATACATAGATCTGATCATGATTCCGATTCATGGTCAGAAAGTCGGTCTACATGTGTACATACAGTAGTAAACATCACCACAGCGTATAGAATATGTGGGTCCAGGTCTGAGTGTGTGTGTGCTCACTCGATTAAAACCATTTATCTCGACTCCAGACCCACAGGCCTGTCTCACAGAGCGCTTCTTCACTGAATTATGGGAGGATGTCTATGAGGCTGACCCACAGTAAAAGCTTTCCGTCAATAAAAGTATTTCGGCAAAATCATAATCTGAAAGCAACAGCGCTGCTTTGTGCACGAGAAATAAGGGAGGGGAAAGATTTGCTGGGGGAAGATGACACGCGGAGAGACTGCACATTAACCTCCTTCCTGTCTTTTGTATTCCAGATTATGCTGAAGAGCTGAGATTCTACCTTATTCATATGACGGAGGTAAGAAAAAGGGTTGCGCTTGTGTGTGTGTGTTAGAGAGAGAGAGAGAGAGAGAGGAGGGTAGAGGAGGTTTCTAATGCGTGCAGCCTATTTTGTCTGCGAGCCGGAGGGGCAATTGACTCTGGTGGAAATCACATTACAGAGAAGACACTGTGATTAGCAGAAAGCCCTAATGAAAATGTCTTTTCTGAGTGTGTCTTTCTCAGATGTGAGTCCATCTCTGACCCGACTCTGTCTCACGTGTAACAAAGGCATTTTTTTTTAT
Source organism: Chelon labrosus (assembly GCF_963514085.1). Classification (NCBI taxonomy): domain Eukaryota; kingdom Metazoa; phylum Chordata; class Actinopteri; order Mugiliformes; family Mugilidae; genus Chelon; species Chelon labrosus. The sequence continues at coordinate 13,913,140 of NC_140355.1, forward strand.
GTTTCTCCACGTCTGGAAAATGCTGAAATGCACACTTTATAGCTACTTACATGGGTTTAGGTTAATATTACGGCGTCATGTGCCTTACACATTTTTTAGGACAGCTCATTTCTTACTTTAGTGCTGCTCTACATAATTAGTTTCAAAATAAAAGCGTGATTCTACGTTGCTATCTATCCTCCCAGTTGTGATTACAGTGTTGAATATCGCTTTCAGATAGAAAATTTCAAATCAGTCATGCAGAGCAGGACGGAGTCGACAGAAAGCATGACGGCAAGCTGCTCAGAAGCGGCCAGAAACTAGCGGGACGTGATCTGACACTCTGATAGGGTCTCATAGTTGTTGGAGCCTGTGTGTGTCAGTTTTTTTTATTTATTTTTTGGGGGGCTTTTGTCTGTCATAGTTAAAGAGGGTGTTTGCAGGTGTTGCCTTGTGAGTCACTCTCCCTCTTCTTCAAGCTGCCTGTCCCTTTCCACTGCAATTGGATTTCATTTGTAAAGGTGCACAGGACGGAAATGAAACTGCAGCTTTCATCATCCTTTTAATTCCTTTTGTCGACCATTTCACAGCTTCTCCATTCCCGGATCTCATGTTGTTGTTTGTATCGTAACCTCACAAGTTCAACATAGTGTGCAAATATGTTGAAAACATATGCTTTTTCCCTGTGTTTCACGTCTGGAGAGGTTACCGCAGTCACAACCAGCTGACTAATGTGCATCTGTCATTTCTGTCACACGCTCATGTTGCTAACTTTTGCACTTTGAAGTATTAGCCATGCAGATTAATGCTCTTGTACTAGTCAGGATGTGTAGCTGGATGGCACCATGGCAAAGCGTTTAGGACTTGAGAGCATTTTGTCACTTAAAAATTTATATGAATCCTTTTGAATTACTTACTAAATCTAATCAGGTTTAACTGTTAACATCTGCATGTAACTAAGATTCAGCTGAGATCTGTATTTAGTTGTTAAAGGGGGCAGAAACATTTTAGTATAGATGGTTTCATGTGCGCTAATTGTAGCCACAACCTCAAAATGAGACGAGAAAACCAGAGCAATCAAATGTCATTGAAAAAATCAATCCAGCATGCTCTCTTGACACCTTATTTTTCATTTTTGTCTGAATCTGTTTGTTAAAAATGAGAAGCCTTCCACCTAGAAGGGAAAATTACAAGAGACTGATTGGAAAATATCTGAGACTAGATCCAAAGTGAAACTCAAAACCAGCTGGATCATTAAATACAAGTTAAAGAAGGAAAAGTTTAAAACAATCTGCAAAAAAATATCTTTTTAAAACTGAAAGTTTTAAAATATTCATATGCCCGCATCCACTTAAAACCAGACCCATTTCTAACTCAGCATGCTGAAACCTCATTAGAGCAAAAATTAAACTTTCTAAGTCACTTTGTCGGAGCTCACAAAACACACTTGACTGAAGGTCGAAGGTCTCAGAGATGATGTAAAAGCCGAAGAGACAAATAAACTATATTTTCCTCTTTTAAAATCCCTCCAGCCACCGCGGCTCGTCTGCAATTAGTTTCGTCTGCGGATGTCTGCTCATATGGTTAATCTCTTCACCGAGCAAATACACAAACCCCGGCCCCTTCCGCCGCAGACGCACGCTTTCACACGCGCACATATTTTCACACTATCCTTTGAAATGTGCTGCGTAACCTCATTAGCAGCTTATGAATCTTTTAAAGGGCCTGCTTTTTTTTTTTTTATTATTTTCTGAAGTCCCAGACAGAATGAGAGGGGCCTGATATCTATTCCACGGGCTAGAAAAGAAGAGGGGAAACGACTCCAATATTATTCACTCCATCCAATTAGACATCACGTATAAATAGAAACTCTTACGTAAGACAGCATGGGAGAGGAGGAGAGAGAGTTATGAGTAACTTAAAGGCAGGTTTTGGATTAAAAAAGCGCCTGCAAGAGTGGTTGTGTCAGCTCTTCGACTGTGCAGCTTTTATTATCACATTTTAATACACAGTTTCATAGTGAATTGTTTGTATATTAGTATAATTGTTTCTCAGTTGTCTCAGCGAGCCTTTTTCTCCTTTAAACCTGTTATAAAAACTCCACATATGAGCAAGTAACAGATCACAATCACAGCAGTGGGACACAAGTTTGAAGACGCCTTGATTCTCCTGCAACATGCTCGGCGGAGACAACCTCGCGACAGCCCTCCCAAAATACCGAACTAGTGCATCGTATGTGACAGGTGTCGGAAAAGAAGACAGAGACACAGCAGAGATTCACTTGTGCACTTGTTTCCAGACTCGACTCAGCTTCCTCTCCGTCACCGCTTCAGACCTTTTCCTCCCGACCGTCTTGTCAGATGCCCCAGCACAATCGCACACGGGCGCGCGCCCACACACATGCGCAAAATCTATAGCCGTCTGTTATAGTTGATGCACCTGTCGGCAGTTCATTTCATACCTCAGGGAGCAGGCTGTAGCCACAGTGAAACACGGCACACAGTTCGCTCTTGCTGGAACTCTTACTTATTTCTCGCGGGCACAGCTAGAATCTCGGCGAGGGAGATACTCCAAGAATTATGATATTATCTCTTATAATAATCTGCTTTGTTTTATACTATATTGGCTAATAAATGATCAAATAATCGATAGAAGCATTGTATCCTCAAACTACTGTAGTGCTCATTAATCTAATCTGATCTAATCTAATGTAATCTAATAACCCTTTGTGCACTGCTGTGTGTGTAGTGGTGTGACATGTGAGGTGGATGAAGGGAGGGATGAGAGTCGAGCGTAGGCTGGGAAAGGGTCTAAGAAGACGGAAAAATGTTTAAGCGACCCTTGTGGCTGCTGCTGCTGCTGCTGTTGTGTTTACGCGTGTTTGCTTGTGTTGCCTCAAAGGATGGGATGTGTGTAACGTGATCGTCTCTAATTGAATTGCTCTTTCTGGCCTGTTTGTGCAAAGGTCATATATGCGCACGCACTAGAAGGAGGAAGCCTCCTCGCCGCTCGGCGCATGTTTTAGTTAAACATTGCGTTTGCCTGCAGGACATCTAGCCTCCTTTCTGTTAATAGATACACTGTCCCTGGTCTTGTCACAACTAGAACCAACAGCTATAAACACGCATAATAAAAGCTGAATGAACCAGTGTGTTGAGGAGCAATGTGTCTTTCTCTTTCTTAATTTATATTTTAAGACGCGCTTATTCCAACTGACTCTGTGCCAATATATCTTTGGTTAGATTGCTTTTATTGTGCGTGCCCGTATTTGCGCAAGATGTCTGATCTCCACCATTTCCTCCCTGTCCTTTCATCAAACATTTCAGTCTTAAAAGTAAATAAAATGCTGTATTTGCACTGCTTCACTTGCCGCTATGTACACAAAAAAAAACAAAAAAACAACCACACTCATCCCCACAAAATGCATTTTATGTACATTAGCTACATTAGCGTATACTCAAATCCGGACGGAAACCCCAAGTGACTCGCTGATCGTGCAACACACCTCACCGATAGAGCTCATCAATATACAGCAGACATGCATTGCATGTATAGAGGAGTTCATCTTGCACCTGGTGTGTTTAGTTTTCATTTAAAATGCCTTGAAATCAGTTTACACAGAGGTAAAATCCATTCTGCTTCAGTAAGAAAATTTTCTCCTGAACCTATTAAAGTTAATACACTTTCCGTCTTCAGCTCTCTATGCCTGACACTGTCAGAGTCCGCTCTCTACATTTTTTCCACTCCTGCCCTTCTCCTCCATCGCTGGAGGTCATCCTATTTTAGCACTTGCTCTAAACGGGACAGATCTAACCCAGATTTGAATGTGAAAGAAAAGTGCGTGGCGGCGGCAGTGGTGGTGGTGATGGCGGGTGGGGGGGGGTTGCGGTTGTGTGTGTAAGTGTGTCAGTGACGCAGGAAGAGAGGAGGCAAGAAAGCGTCGTGTAGGTGAATGAAAACACATATCGAGACAGGAGAGAACGTGGATTAGTTTATTGACCAGTGGAGTCCATCGGGGTCCCCGCAGAGCGAGCATGGGCAACCTGGCTGACCGAGTCGGGCCTAAGAGGAGGTTGGTCAGGGAGTCGAGCTCTCTTCAGCAGCACCTGCTATCTGACAATGGAGATGTAAGTCTCAGAGTACGTTTAAAAACAGTTGGAGATAGAAGAGATAGAGGTAGAAGGCAAACTGGCATTTCTTACCTAAGAAAACAAATTGTTTGAAAAAGATTTTTCATCTAAATGCAACTTTTTACAGTCTTAAGTGAGTTTGTGCATGGAATTTTGCTTGTGGTTTGTCCGACTTAATACATTTAGAGGTTTAATATTGGCCTGTTTGTGCCACTGCACAACCAGGCCCTTTGTGTTGCATAATTTTTTCTTATATTTACATCGTGTGATATGTTATACTGTGTGGTTTTACATTGTACCACAACGCGCCATCAAAATTTAGTTCTAGTAATGGGTGCTAATGCATGTGAGGTTTACACAAGTGAAAACTGGGAATTCCATTAAGTGTACGGTAGCTCATTTACCTCTATTTCCCAGAAATCTGCCATTACTATCCAATTGGCGCGATGCAGTCCTCACTAATGACGCTAAAATCATGAAGAATCTCCACTTACCAAAGCCATAACAATAACTGAAACTACTTCCCTCATCTTAGCATAATCTGCGCACGTTTATATTACATATCAGACGTGTACTCGATCAGCGATTCCACTAAAGATTTCAGTCTTGAAATATGCATGCAAATTGTATTTCATATGTTTTTTTTTTTAAGTATTTTTTGTACACTCGTCTGGCAGCGTAGAGATAATTGAGAAGAGATAAGCAGATGCTCTGCCAAACTAGGTGAAGCCACAGTGTGATGGTTTGCATGTAGGCTGTGCAGCAGCGAGGGAGCTGTGTCATCCAGTTATCACGGATTAGAGTTGTGCATACAAATAGTAGTTTTGCAAGACATCTTTACAATAAAAGGTCAGAGTGCTCTCGGTTCGTTATGTGCGGTGTGACGTTCATGTGACGTTTTCAGACACGGTAAATAACCGTGCAATTTTGTTTTGATTACTTCAAGTGAAGCCTCACTATTGATGCGTTGCCGAGGGCTTGAAAATACTTCTCATCGGAGTTCTCAATTTTTATATGCCGTCTCAATATGCATTTAAATTTCTCTTTGCTTTCAGGTGCATCATTGACTGCATGACATACAGGCTGCAGTCTGAAGGCAGGCTGTGAATGATACTCACCCAGGGGCTCTTGTCAGCAAAATACTTACTTTATGGTAGCTATCCATAACAGAGCCAGGGCAGAACCTGTCTCTCAAGGGTCTAATTCAACTGAGATGTACCCTCTTCCCTCAAGCTGAGCCACAACTTAAAGTATGCCTTGCTTTTAATATGCTGGCGCAGATTAGATTGGCAAGACTCTGTGGCTATACTTCTAAATATAATCACTTGAAGACCTCCATCAAACTCATATGATTGCATTGAGATCTATGACAAGGACAAAGTGTTCTCCTGAGCTGCACTAAACAGTGGTTTATCGCTGTATTCCATCAGACGCAGGGCAAATGATAATCGACATCTGAATTATTCATTGAATGTTATGGGAAAGAGTGCAGAAGGGATTTCCAAATTGGTCATTTAGATTTCATTGTCAGGGCTATGTATGCACAACAGTATTTAACAGTAAATGGTTTTCACCACCACTACCAAATGCATTCCCATTAAATGTAAAGGTCAACATTTTATTTAAATGTAAAAGAAAATCTATGTTCATTGACCTCAATACTAATCTTATCAAAGTGCATTTGATGAATTCATGCTTATGCAATAAAAGCACAACGGATACAGTCATGTGAAAAAGGCAAAAGAAACAAAATTATCTGTGAACTCACTGACCGGGTAATGATCACGACAGAAATATGTAGCGCTAAAAAAAGCAAAAAGGCAAAAACCTTTCGGAAACACTACTTGACTTCAGAAAATGTCCTGCAGGCCCTATCATGTGCTTATCATCTTCCCTGGTGGCTATAGGAAGGGCCTGGGGCCAAGAACCCCAGTTTACATGCTCTATTCATGGCAGCTTTGTCTAGGCAACCCGCGGAAGAGCTCTGAGCTGAAAACCAGACAAACAAACTAGAAATAGATGAAAGAGTGTGGGAAAGCCACTGAGAGGAAATAGCGCTCAATGCTTAAATTTTCATGTGGAATAAAACATGTATTTGTTTGTGCGTGCATTTTGTTGACTGTTAGTTAATTCCATTAATGGTGAGAACACAGGCAATTACCAAAAGAAGTCAGAACATGTCCCGTATGACCTGTCATTGACTTTACCTTGGAGCATTACAGAGACTGGAGGTACAAGAACTCCGACTTGATCTGAACCAAATTTTTAACAGAGTTTGTATTAGATTGCACAGTATTGCACATGTGCTGAGATAGTGTCCATCTTAGGTGTAGATAAACAAAGTCTGATGTGGAATATGCAATTTGACTTTATAGACTCAAAATTCACAAATTCACAAATGAATATTGCTGTTAACTATAACTAACTACTATTTAATACTAGTAAATAATAGAAATGTGCAATGATAGTGAACACAACCAAGATTGTGTAGCAAACGCTTTGTAATACTATATTTAGGCGTTGCAGTGCTTTGAGCTTAATGCTAACATGCTAACAATGAAGCTACTAACCTGCTGATGTTTAGCAAAGTTTACCATGTTCACCATGTTTATCTGTTAATTAGACAGTACTAAATTATTGGCTAAGTGAAGAAATCTCAAATTAGCACAAACAGACGAGAGGACTATACCAGTGTTTCCCATACAATGTTAATACTATGGCGGCCCACCAGTGTTTAATTTACTCCACCATGGTCTCATAACGAATTGAACGTCTCGGACTGTTTTGTTCTTGCGTTGAGTTTTTCCTTTTGCTTCTGAAAGATCTTTCCCTCCATCCGTTCCCAACGCCCCTCCCCCCACACTCCCCACCACACACACTCACTTGCTCTGAGAACGCGGCACAGACAACTTACGGGACTCACGTAGCATGCGAAGCTGTTTGTGTTGTTTAAAATCCAGTATTTGTGCGCTTGGTGTTTTAGGCCGTAGAGATTGAAAAAAAATTTGTTAAGAGAGTTTGTCAAAACCTGGAGGAAACAACTGCAGACGTAACGTGAACTAGCTTAACTTTATAAGAGCTAGCTAGTACAGTTAAATTAGCTGACACTTTATTTAATCTTACATACATTTGTCCATAGAACGCCACATCTCAACAGCTTTGTGTTTAGTATTCCTATATCTGAACTGCACAGGCTGCTGCTAATTGTTGCCAAATACAATATTGCTGTCATTACGGTAATTTACAGACGGACTGATAAAAACGCATGATCTTATTCTACTTGCTTTCATTTCATATACACTGTAAACTGATTGCTTCATCAATTCATTGAGAGACTACAAAGTATTATTGGACAAATTACAAAGTTGGCTCGACGGTGTTGTCAGATAAAAAGTCAGATGATCACCGAAGTTATAGGAATGGTCATGAATGTCCGTACCAAATTTAATAGCAGTCCAACCAATCGAGATATCTCACAAATTTGACCTTCATGTTGGCACTAGTTGCAAAGTAACAGGATCACCAGAGTCGCTAGGATTCACCCTCTGAGAACAATGTACTTCTGTCAGAAGTTTTGTTCCAATCCAAGTTGCTGTTCACATATTTCAACTAGGACAAATGTGGGCTCTAAGGCGAGGGGGGCGATTCAGAACGACTGTAGGAGAAAGCAGTGTGGACATTTTGCAGAAAATAGGAAAAGACACTGAAAGCTGCTTCCTCCTCCAGAGGCATTAGTGAAAATATTCTGCACTAAAAGTCAGCCAGCTGCTTAAGCAACATTATCTCTAACTTGTCACTTATTTGGCAGCCGTAAACCCATTAAATGCTACAGTTACAAAGCCTCAGTGGCTTAGGAGTGAAACCTTATAGCGCTTTGTTGAGAAATGGTAGAGAAGAGGAAGGTCTCGACCAAAGGTTTTAGACATAGAAGTGTTGCCTACCCTCGCCCCTCGCCTGTGCTTTATTAAGTAGGACTGTGAGGTATTAGGACAGTGACGTGCTGGTAGTTTTAGCTGTAACTAACTCAATTGTGACAGAGTGAGTCATGATGCCGCGTTCAGCAGCAGTGTGTGAGCTGTGACTAATAAGGTATGACGCTGCTTGGTGCTGCTTGTGATGGTGTATTGGGACTCACTCTGGAAAAAGAAAATAAAACCTTGATCTCTGAGGACCACAGCTGGATATGATACTATAACAGGCACGTAACATCACATATTTCATGATTCCTGCTGCTGCGTTTTTTTTCCCCAAGTGTCAATAAAAGCTATTTTAGAGATTAATAATTTTACCCAGACAGAACATACTCTACAGTATGCTTGCTATCATTATCACTATCCTGTAATAGTAGGTGCAATTGGTGGCATTTGTATTGCCTGATTGAGATTTCCATTGTCTTTTTTTGTACTCATTTGATTTCACCGACTTTCTGTGATATTCACGCGAGAAACCATTCCTCTTTCTTCTTTCTCGCTATTTACTTTTAAAAATTAGCCACACCTGCTTTCATTCCATGCAGTTCCCGCACAGTACTAGGAAGTACTTTCTCCAGCAGTTACAGGAACTATGAACAACTTCAAAGTGTTTACACGTATCTTGAGTCATATCCGTTTGAATGTGGTCAAAATATTCATGCTATATCCTATGTTAAAGCAAGCAGCCTACAGCTGGTTAGCTTAGGTTAGCATAAAGACAGACTGGAAGCAAGGGGCGACAGTTCAGTCCCTGCTGGCTGTAGCTCTGTATTCTCACATGAAAGTGATATATTTTTTATTTTTTAACTGGGAGCAAGACAACAAACTTGCAAACTTCCCAAAATTGGCCTGTCTTTAAGCCTTGAGAGCAGATCGTTATAAATGGACCATTGCCACCACGCAGTGTTGGAAAATACACGGTTTTAGATGTCAGTGAAACCATGCAAACCTGTGCTGAGGCGGTTTAGGTGAGCTGTGTTGACAGCAGTCCAGTGACACACTGAAAACTCGCCTGCCAGATGGCTCAGGGGGAGGGCTTCAACCAGGGAGCACTTTAATCAATCTGATTAAGGGGAAATGCTGCTTGTATTTTTAGCCGCTCCATGGCAGGCCAGTGGCCATTCATTGAATTTTCTTTCATTAGTTCTTATGTTTATCTCTTGAAGGGGTGGATTTATAAACAGGGGTGAACTAATGTTGGACCTAAAGTAAGGGAACCATTTACTATTTTAGCTAATATGGTTATTTGGGTAATGATTTCATGAATATGATGAATAGTCACTCTATTATTCCATTAATAAGGGTTTCATTTGTGACCTGACTCTGCTGCTGATACTGACAAATTACAATTTGTATTGGAAAAGAGTGGCTCGTTGTTTCTGCAGCTGCAGCCCGGGCCACTGTCTGGATGCAGATTGACGCCAAGAGGCAAGATGACCGTAGCTTGAACATCCCGAAAGACCTGCTTCCACAGAGGCAGGGAGACTCCAGTGAATTTTCAATCCAGATGTTGCTGCTGGTGTTATTTTGGTAACTCTGAAAGAAACGCAGAAAGTGCCACTTAAATCTTGAATCCTGAACGCTAGCTTTCAGTAGAAACGTTATAGGACGTTCCAGCTGGCTCCAGATGATCCCTGCCCAAAACATATGATCTCTGACCAGCTGTCAGCAGTTTTCTGGCGTGACTGATTATTTTAACTGGTATAATGCAATGATGTACAAGTCAGTGTCAGGAAAACTTCCCCAGATAGATGCAATAACAGTGCGCAGTTAAACAGGACAGGACATACGTCTGTAATAATGCCATACTAAAAATAAACCAGAGGAATAAATTCATAGCGAGACGGCAATAAATCCTCATTAGTATTCTCTTAGCAGAGCATATTTAAAAGATGATGCAAAAGGAAATGCTCTGCTCGGTATGCCGCTCACACAAAGAGGGACTTGTAGAAAAAACAATAAATAAATGTGCATGATTTCAGTAAGTGAGTTATTGTAATATGCATCGTGTGCCTCATATTTACACAACTAAGACTGTGTAAACGAACACACTTCCTCTCTTTGACAGATTAGGGATGAGCCCTCCAGCGGCTCTGTGACCTGTCATCCTTGTGACTCACTGTCCCAGCTGGTCTGCTTTTTTATTTTTTTATTTTTTTGCTTTTATTTTTGAATCATTGTTTGTTCCCAATATGAAGCCACAGGGAGCCTGTTGTTTAGATCGAGAGCAGGTACCGGCGCGGTGTGCAGATTGTAAAGCTGGGCGACGTATTTTTGTGGGTTCGGATGCAGGTGCACGCCTCAACTGCTCTGTGCAGATGTGTTTTCTCTGATGTGGGACAGTGGGGAGTTGCCTGGAGAGACCAGGCCATATGAGGCGATGTTTTCTGGGAAGAGTCTTTGCATTGTTTTCAGCCTTGCCAAATAATTGCTAACTACTACTGAAAGCTTGTGGAAAGAGATCTAAATCACACTCTGCTACATCACATCTCAAGTTATTTATTTATTTAGCCATTGTTTAACCAGCTTTGTCCCACTGAGATCAAATATCTCTTTTACAATGGATGGTTTCAACAGGCGATAACATAAAATCACAGTTACATAACAAAGAAAAGCTCAATTAAAGCACACAGATAAACTGGACAAAATGGATTCCACCATCTTTTTAAACTTGTTCAAGGATACTAAGTTTTTAAGTTTGAGGTTAGACTGTAGGTTATCCCATGCAGCAGGCGCAGAAAAGCTAAAAGCTGTCTTTCCCAATTCAGTTCATACCTTAGGAACCATAAATGTCTGTATAACCAGCTATGTTTTTAGGATGTGTCCTATTAACAGTTGTCATTACCATTAACATGGTTAAAGGTTAGCTGGTTTGTCATGTGACCACATATCATTTAGGAAATAAATAATAAATACAAAAAATAATAACATAATACAAAAGAAAGAGGAAAAAAAAGAAAGCCCTGTCTCTATTTTGTTGGTCACATCCAAAGTAAGCAATATTGTCAAAATGTACGCTTTCCAGGAAGCAGTGGAGACGGGATCATTTCCAGCTTGATGTTTGTGTCTTTCACTCCGGCCTGTGGCTTCGATGAGCTCTTGCTGACCTTTTCCTGGCGTCTAGTATACAAGGCAATTTTTTCGCCTGAGAACTTGACAATAACCCGAGAAAGAAATGTGAGTTATTGTTTGAGAGAAATAGTATATGGTTTTGCCTGGCGGCAAGTTATTTACATTGAAGGATCAGGATCTGTGTGTGTCTGCGCGCGTGTGTGCGCGTGCGCGTCCGTGTGGGTGTTTGTTCCAGATATATGGCCATTGTTGTGCCCTTATAGACTCAGTCCAGATGATGGATATCAAAGAAGATCAACATTGATTTCTGTCTGCTGTGAAAAAGCCCTATTTCATCATCTCATGGTGCAATTGAAAACAGTCAGGCTCAATATCATAAGTGCGTCTTCTACCTGCTTCTCCCTCTCTCAGTTTTGTCTCTTTATTTCTCCATTTTATAATGAAAATGTCTCATTTTTGTTGTTGTATTTAATGGAATTCCCTGCTTTTTAAGCCATATTCATACATAAAGCCTCCTTTTCTTGTATTGACAATGACACAGCTGTAACCACCAAACACCTACCCTAACTAGACTCCACATCAGCAGCATCCCCGTCCTCATTTGGGACACTGAGTGACGCTGAAAGAGACAGCCCAAGTGATCACAACAGAGTCGGGCATGCAAAAGCCTGTGCAGCCAGGAAACAAAAGCAAAAACAGGCAGCATGATTCACCAATGAACCAAGGTAGTGAGCGTCAAGAGAAACTCTGAGGACTTCGGTCCATCTCTGAAGACTTGTACAAAATGGAAAAAAAAAAATCCTATTTATAGCTTGACTCGTGCCCAGAATTGTCAGGACACAAATGTTTTTTTTTTCCTGACACTGCCGGAGACAGAGCAGCCAAGGCAGATGGAAATCATCAAATGGGAAAGAGGCCAAATAGGAAAAAATTATTCTTGAGCACAACAGGTTCCTTTCGTGTACAGTACGTCAGGAAAACTAAGAATAGCAGCGGCTTGTCTTCGACTGTATATACCTCAGTGAGATAACAGTTAAAAGGCTGCTATGAGAGGAACATGTATGGCTGAGTATACAAATGATTGAATAGTGATTTGGTCACGGGCACCTGGAGAATCATACATTTAGATTTTTTTTTTTCTGCAGAAAATGCAATCAATTGCTGGCATGGATTTTCCAAATTAGAAATGGGTGGAAATGTGTTTATTACATATATTGCACGCATAGTCAAGTCAATATTATTTATAAAGCACGTCTAAAAACAGCATAAAAGGACCACAATGCATTGCAATCAGCCGCAGAACCCATAAAGTATGCACAAAGAAAAGGAATAAATTTGAAAAGCAATAAAAAGCCGTTCTCATACTGAATTAAACACCAATGAATAAAAAAGTAATAATACCACTGAAATCTCAATAATGTGAGGGAGCTCACGTAAACATTGATGCCACGAGAGAGAAAAAACAAATGCCTAATAAAGATTTTCCACTATTTTAGCGTCATTCATCCCACAAACACCTCAAAGACTTGAAAAGACAACTAGCTGTTATTGTGGATATTATACTCCCATTATTTTCTTTTACGAGATCTGTCTCTTATCAACCGCACGTTGCTTTAATCGTGGATAAAAACTAATGGCGTCCGAAAATAACTGAGATCAGGGCGCAGATCGCAGACACTGGACGCCTTGGCCGACGGGTATTTATGTCCTCTTGAGTGAAAAGCCATTTGACCGGCCTTTGGCAACTCTTAACCCATTAAGCGATGGCTGTCAAATATTCATTCTCGTGTACTTTCCGGCGCTGCATTGATTTGTACTCTTCGAGGAGTGCCATTGTGACACTGGCTTGTCAGCATATCAAATTCTGCCTAAAGTGGATTATTTAATTTCGCTAAAGCAAGCATTTTGCTCACCCGGGGGCTGTGCCACCTCACACCCTGTGGTAAAAAAAAAAAAAAAAAAAAGACAGCTCGGATAACAAGCTCTGAATGTGATGGCAAGTTCATAGGCTTTATTGATACTTTAATTTAAAATGGGGTACACACAAATTAACATGAGAGTATAATACTATTGATACACTCTTTATGAATTAAGCTTTCTAAGTCACTCACTCCTCTCTCATTCAGTTCTTGCATTCATATTTTATCTCTTGTGCTCTGCCCATCTCCAGCCCTGCCTCCGTCCAGGGATCAGGAGACACCGCTTCTTCTTTACTTCCCTGACACTAGATGCCTAATTGCCTGCTGTCTTTTTCCTCCACCCCTTTTGCTCCCCTCTCTCCTCTTTCTCTTTCCCTCTCTATCCGTCTCTAGAAGTGTGACTGCCTCCTCAGCCTGGAAGCCTATTCAGCAGACCAGAAGCGCCGTGTGTGCCAGTGCCTGAAGGACAACATTGACAAGCAGCTCCAGCTTCACAGGAGGGAGCCTCCCGTTACGCATTTTGAACAGGTATGACACATGGACACACATATCTAGGAGCGTCGCCAGTCTCGTCGGAAGCTGAGGATGAATCAGTAAACACGTGAACACATGGGAATGCATATATTTGTGCATACCCCCGTCGCAGATGCCCCGTGAACTCCACACACTAATACACACTCAGGAAAGTAAAACACTTTCTCGCGGCTCTCGCTGTCGTAATTACGATTTTCCACTTGCGTTAACTCTTGCATTGCTTTGGGCAAGTTGGATGGTGACTGTTACACTGCTGCATTGAAACGGTTGGTCTACTTTAGTCAGTGTTCCTGCTTTAGTTAGTGTCAGCTGAGTGCAATTTAAGCCCTGCCTGGCGTTGTTCAGTTGGTGAAAGAGCAGTAGAGTTGCTAGCATGTATCCGAAACTGTACTTCAGATATAAAATAATGTTGACCTATGAAAAGTTTAAATAAGCCCTTAGTACCGCGAGTATCAGGTGTATAAGTTGACCTGTGGTGTTGAGACAGTAGCAATTCATAAAATCTACATAGTTAGATAGAAACACCGTTCTGTGCAGTTTTTGGATAGAACGACATATTTATCATGATGTCCAATTTCCATCTCACACTAGCACTGTGCTGTGCTTTCATACACAGATCAGCCACAACATTAAAACCACTGACAGGAGAAGTAAATAACATTGATCATCTTGTGACAATTCAGTGTTCTGCTGGAAAACTTTTGGACCTGACATTCGTGTGGATGTTACCTAGACATGTGCCACCCACCTAGACCAGACCAGGCACCCCCACCCCATAGCAATGACACGCCTTGATGGCAGCATCCATCCCCAGCAGAATGCAGCCTGACACAGACACACACACAAAAACGCTTTCGGAACAACTCAAAAAAACATGAAGAACAGCACAAGGTGTTGACCTGGCCTTCAAATTCACTAGATCCCAAACTGATCAAGTATCTGTGCGATGATCCACAGAGGCCCCTCCCCTTAACCCATGGGACCCAAAGGCCAGACACCACAGGACACCCTCAGAAGGCCCATGTCCATTCTCTGATAAGTCACAACTGTTTTAGAGGCACAAGGGAGACCTACACAACATTAGGAAGGTGGTCACATGTTATGCCTGATCGGTGTATAAACAAATTTTCCACCTAATGAGCTACCTGTGACGTCCGATTGCTTTACACCTGCGATGGAAAGACGTTGAACCCAACATATTAGCCCATCTTAAAATCATTACAAACTTCTGAATTAACCCTGTAATGATACTAGTAGATTTGGTCTGTCAACAGTATATGGCTAGTGAAAAGTAGTCACTTTGAGTAACCTAATATGGCTATGGTCATTTTCACAAGTTTCAAAATAGGTTACATAGTCAAGATTATTGAGGGCGAGAAGCGTCCAGCGTTGCACCATACATGCTCCGCGGTTTAGTCTCTGTGATAATGACTAATGTTTAATGTGGCACAGGGCTTGTGCCGAATTCTTTGAATAACTGATCTTTAAGTGCTTACTGGCCTTCAAATGCCCTGATTAGGAGCATGGCTGCTGGGGAGTTATGACTGAGATTACCATGGCCCAGTTTGGTCATTTCAGGCCCTACCCAGGGAAATCTCCTCATAATTATTTTTCTCTTCTCTCGTCTGGTTCTTTGAATTTTTGTGAAGACACGCGTGTCCTCTAGAACAGTTTTCATTGACGTGAAGGATTAATATATTCTTTCCTGTAATTTTCCTGTTTCTTGCTTTTTCAATACCTAATGCATCTTCCTTTTTTTTTTTCATTCCTCACCTCATTTGTGATTAACAGCAGAGGCAGCTCATCTGTGTAAAAGGAGCACAATCCAGCTCATTTCAGTTTAGCTGAAAGATAATTAAAAGGGATAAATAGCCTCGTGTGTGGCTGGTGCACCTGTTGTACATTAGGGCTTCATTTCATCAGCGCATGAAAGAGCGCAAGCGAGAAAGAAGGACAAGCCGACAGTCTTTCATCCTTTTCTCTCTACATGTGTGTCCGTGGTGTGTGCATTTTTGCCCTTTGAAAGGATGCAGGATGAGACCCGATTACCCAAAATAGTCTCCGATATTTGAACTACTTTGAGTTTCAGTGTGTGAACTTTGCCCGGTTACCGAGGAGATATTAACATTTAGACAATATTTCAAAGAGGAGCTTTCAAACAATATTTTACTGCTACCGTGTTTCCCTGCAGCGATGCGTGCAGCAAGGTTATTTCTGCACAGTGACCGTTTTTCCCTTGTGTCCTCCCTTGATCAGTCATTTAGGTGAACCTAGCTCAATAACTTGGCCAACATGCCCGGTCACGTAAATCAATGCAGTTTACACAAACTCTATTGACAAACTGATGTAAACAGACATGAGGCAGAAACGCCCGATTTAAAGATTTGTTAAGTTATCCATTGTTTCTGTTATATTCCTATTTCAATGTCAGTTGCTCTCAATACTTTAGATGCAGAAATTATAGTGTTTTATAATGTGAGGTATTTTTGGTGTCAACTGTTTTTCATACGGGTTAGTGTGGACAGACCTAAAAACATGCCAAAATGCTTGAAGGGGTCCACGCCATTCCTGTTCTTTATTCAGCTATTAGAACCTTTTATTGTAATCTCTTATTAAATGGAAATCTGAAAGCTGCCCCGAAGGCAAGAGAATGCACGCTTAATCATAACATTTCACAACTAGACAAATTAGTTCACTTTTGATTGCGTTTCTCCAGAGTCCCTTAGAGGCAAACAGTTTGTATTCAGTCACCACCAAATGTGTTTAATTAAATGCGAATCGGCGTTGTCAAGAAAGATGTTCTTGTAGCCTTACCGCGGCATGAGGGCATTTTAAACTGCACCGTCCCGTGTATTTCGCTTGGCGTCGTGGGAAGCATCATTTGGTGAGCTACATATTGGCAGAAGAAACGAGGACACGCTCCTATAGATAGACATGTGCAGACACATGTGGGTCAGACAGCGGTGGAAAAAGTGTTCAGCGCTCATACAAAACTATGAATACTCCACTTTAAAGAGAAAGTCCTGTTTTTATAATGAATTCGGAAAAATAGTCCCGTTTTCATCTTTGTAACAATGCATTCTCTAGCTAGTCTAACAGAGTTTTTACATAATTTATGTAGCTTAAGAAGTGGGACATTTTCTTCAACCAATTAAGGGACACTCGATCCTTCCGTTCATTAGAAACATTTAAATAAACCACACCAAAGAGGCGTCAAGGAGCTGCCAGCAACAAAGGCCAACAACTGTGGCCTCGCTTCTCGTCGCTTATGCTCGTGCCAAAATGTTATACTTGAACACACGGAAAAAGACAGCGTAAAGCCGACGACGAACAGGCACGTACTGTATGTTATGCAGCTGAGAGAGAGGACGTAACTCTTCATAATAGCAGCTGGCAGTAGTAGCTACTATATTAGCTTGTATGCTAGGAAGCTACAAACTTTTATACAGTTTAGAGTTTTAGAGTTTGGTGCTCCTGAGTGTTGCTGATGAGTCGGTCCACAGTTAATTAATTCTGGATTAAATAAAACATTAGATTATTTGAACGTTCAGATTAGAAGAAAATGTAAAATATGTGTGTGTGTGTGACCTTTGAACTTTTGTTGTTTTGCTTACTTCTGTCCCTTCCAGTTCTATTCTTGCACACTGGTTTGCTAAGCTGAACATCCAATCAGAGCGATCTGTCTGACCGAGTGCTCCCGCAGGAGATTCGACAAGATGAATCCCCTGAATAGCCGCCAATATGGGTCCAACTAGCGCCTACAATGTGGGACGCACCGCTAAAACTAAACCTCAGAGGCAACCCGCCACTGGCTTAGTTTCTCTCCTTGAAATCATACTTACATGTTGAAGATAATATCAGTTTTGTAGATATTTTTAAGGAATTTTAGTATCTTTTTTTCTGTAATACAATTAAAAACCCAATCAGTGCAGACTGGGCTTTTTGGGAGGGTGGTGGCTTCCTCTTTAGCTCTATTCTTAAGGGAAACACTTCAGTATGCATAAACAATAACTTTTATCTAGTCATTCCATGGGAACCTAAAGAACAGTCTTAAGTAAGTGTTCTTTGTTACATTATACGGCTTTGATATATTATACAGTACATCAGATCCTTTCACAAAGACCTCTGAAATGGTTAATCAGAGAAAACATTAAAGATCTGAATCCTCCTAAGATCTACTTCACTGTTCCCTGATAACATAAACATGTGCATCTTAATAAGACGTAAAAGCTCCGCTAGTCCCAGAATAGACTTTATGGATGTTCCAGGAGGTAGACATAAAATAATTCTTCTATGGTCATGCTCAAATAACTTTATTTCTGCTTCATTGTTGCTGCTGAGTCAACACCAGAACTTATTGTATTTTCAAGTCAATAGAGAATACTGTATATTCGGTGCTGGGTGTTTATTCTTGCAGAACTGCGGCAACGGAGCTTTAGAAAATTGCCAATTGATTTTCACATTTCCCTTGAGTCAGAAACTGTATTTCTCCTCTCATGCACAAAGCCGGCTAAATCCACTCTTAGCTGAAGCGTGCATCTTACTCAAGAGTAATGCTCAAGTATGCAGAGTGAGCGGACTCCACTCCGAAGGGAAAACACACATACTTTAGAAACCACGTCCTTTTTTTTATCAACTCGTGTTGCGGTTTTCATTCATGTTTTTCCAGAGTATGGGCTTATTCCGTCACAGTATTCATGCTCCTTCAGCTGCTGAACACTTTGAATTTTTTGCTTTGGAAAATTGGACATGGGCCCTGTTTTTGCCTGGACATTCTCTTATCTTTTAGTCCCAACGGAAGGAGGGGCTGCGTGATAAGGATTTGCCAGTTTCTCTTTTCTGCGGGGCTTAATTTACTGTCAGCATATTTTTACAGCAAACGCATATGATGACTGCTCTCAATTTAAATATCGCTCTCGTTGCTTGACTCTGTCAGCCCTTTGCCAAATGCTCTGACATGAAAATAATGCCAAGCAAAGTGTTCCATAGCTTAGGTAATCATGGAGATGGATGGCAGGGTATCATAGAACAGATGTTAAACTGTCAGGTGTTAGAAGAGAGGATGATCCCGGACAGAGAGCTGCATAAAGACCCTGAGGCAGCTGTCGGGACGGGCGTGTTTTCGCACGAATGACTGAACTGAGTAAGTTGCCGTGTCAAAAATATAAAAAAAAACAAAAAACAGTCATGATTTAAATGATGAACATTATAGTAATGTTACTTGTGTCAACGAACGTTTTGTCATCTACAACTTGATGAATTTCATTACCACTCCATTGTCTCCTGCCCTAATATAAGTCTGTTTTGCACAAGTGGACAGCATTACCAAATTAAAACCTGCAGCATTGCACATTTAAACAGGTTCATAATCGCTTTGCTCAATACTTTAATACTTTTAGTTTAATTTCCGATTAGGCTATGTCACAGTGGCGTATCCTTCCTTAGGTGGAAAGCTAATGTAATCGCATCTTTTGCTGAGATTTTAGCCTTCAAAGCAACATAAAAAGCATGTTCAGTAATCTGTGAATCAACTAATATTTTATAATGCATAGTTAAACTGTTGTATTTATTTTTTCATGCACATAAAGAAACACTAATCCTTGTGGTGCGGTGTCCCAGAGCCATTAAAAGTCTCTGAGCTCCTTCACTGGAAAGCTTCCGGTACACTTTTGTCTGGGCAGCATTAACCACTAAGCTAGGGAAAAACAAATTTACACAGCTGCGCATACACACACACGCGCGCACACACATATATGCACACGCAGTCAAATGGGAATCTAAGCAGGACTGTCCGTTTTGAAAATGACGACCGCACTCACATGCAGTTAGCATTTGACGTCAAAAGAGTGAAGTGGCGTACATTTTCTACATCAGCGCATAGGCTCTGCAGAACAGTAAAAAAAAAAAAAAAAAATATGGCTGCTGCTAATGAACAAAGTGTGTCAGTTGAGGTTTGGGGGCAGCGTGTTCTGTGCTCTCGCTGTCTCATTTCACATTTATGAGAATCTGTTTTAGCTGCCGAAGCGGTTATAATGCAGCATTTATGTCGGCGGAAGCGGTGACGTAGTGTGACAAGGAGCCTCTCTCATTCCCCTTCTGTCGTACTTTTTTCCCACAACTTGTCAAAACTTTAGATTCATGATTAAATTAAAGAATACAGAGGCTGCTTCTCTTCTCTCTTTTTAGTCCTCCATGTCCGTTTCAACCCCCCAGTCAAACGATCACATGCACTCACTCAATGCTACATGAAGTGTCAGTGAATATACCACCACTGAGTAGCATCTCTCACTGCCGGGGCACACTGCATTTTAAGCAGCACCACAAAATATCAGAACAGAGAATAAGCTGCTTTGCTCTGGTTCAGTTTAAGATTCATTGCAAAAAAAAAGTTTTTCTCTTCTTCAGTTCCACCAGTTTTGTCATGAAGTTTTTTTTTCTCTCCACACACAACACACTCTTGTCAGCGTCAGCTCGTCAGAAAATGGCACGACCGTACTGTATTTCTCAGAGGTGCATTTCAGCTCATTTACTCATGAACCTGCTTCTTCAGTCTTTTTGAACCATTTCATGTAATGCCACAAATACATGCAGCAAGTCCAAGCTCCTTGAGAGCGTTCTTCCAGCATGGAGTCCTTTATTGTATGTTAAAAAGAATCTATAAGCAAAACATATTGCCTCCAGATTTTGATTGTCATTGACATATTTGTGATTTAAAGTCAAATTTGAAACATTTAAATTGAAAGGCTTAGAGTTCAAATCACTTGGAGATACCAATATCACACCAGCAACAGTAGCAGCAGCAATAGTTCCTTACTTGTAAAAATTCTTCATCTTCTGTAAGCGCTTGTTCCTGTGAAGGGTCACGGGGTCTGCTGGAGCCTATCCCAGCTGTCATTGGGTGAGAGGCAGGGTACAACCTGGACAGGTCGCCAGTCTATCACAGGGCCAACACAGAGAGACAGACAACCATTCACACTCACATGCACACCTACGGCCAATTTAGAATCACCAATGAACCTAACACGCATGTCTTTGGACGGTGGGAGGAAGCCGGAGTACCCGGAGAGAACCCACGCAGACAATGATTTAAAGTCAAATTTGAAAAATTTAAATTGAAAAGCTTAGAGTTCAAATCACTTGAAGATACCATTAAATCACACCAACAACAGTAGCAGCAGCAATAGTTCCTTACTTGTAAAAATCGAAAGGGTAATCTAAAGGAAGACATTCTTGTTGAATGACTATGTGCTGTGCTCTGTTTTCACCATAAGAGTCCAACACACAAAATGCTTCCAAACATTTAGTCTTTTTTAGATAAAAAAGTCTATAGAGTAATCAAATCATCAATCCATTCTTTTTGGTCTCCTTATCCCAGATGGGTTGCCTTCTAGTTCCTCTCGAGGAATCCCAAGGCATTCCCAGGTCAAGATATATAATCTCCCCAGCAAATGCTGGGTCTACCGTGGGGTCTCCTCCCAGCTTGAAAGGCTGGTAAACCTACCTCTATACAGAGGCAACATTTTGGCATCCTCACCAGATGCCTGAACCACCTCAACTGTCCCTTTGCGACAAGAGGGAGTGGCTGCTCTCCTCCGAGCTTCCTCCTCATCCTATCTACAAAACTGAGCCCAGCTACCTTACGGAGGGACCTCATTTCAGAAGCTTGTATCCATGATCCAAAAATTTTGGCTTATACCTCAGCTCCCTCTTCACCACAACAGTTCGATCTAGTGCATTACCACATTCACAATGGATGGACTGGCAGTCTTTACTATTCACGCTTGGGGCAGTAACTCACCACAACTTAGAGAGAAATACATCATTTTCCGGCACAGCACCATGGGCGTGAACTTGGTGGTGCTGACTCTTATCCCGGCAGCTTCACACTCTGCCTCAAACTGTCCTGGTACGTGCTGAAGGTCAGAATCAGATTAAATCATGTTTATTTATATACCCAACTTTAAAAGAACCAGCACTGATAAAGTTTTGTAGACACAGGACAGATGACATCAAAAAGATATGTAAAGGAGGAGGAGAGAATACAGAAAAAAGAAAGAAAAGAAACAAAATCTGGAGTATACTTTAAACACTAAATAACACCTTGGTAGCAGTATACTTGTGGTATAACATTTATTTATACTGCAGTTGTAAACTTCTACTGTTTAATAAGGCCACTTTAAGCACAAAATGACACAAAAGCTGCTAGGGACACATTTAGGGCACTTTGTGTATTTTTAGTACACTTCAACTTAAAAGTGGACAATTTTACTACAATTAAGTAGTTCACTTCAAGCGTACAGTGTTATTCAAGTGTATTTATTCCCAGTCAAGAGTCACATCAACTAGATGGTGTATACTAGAGGTTTCCTTGGTTTTGAAAGCTGACCAAAAAAAACAGTAGTCCCCAATTTAATCCTCATTACCCCAAATTGGACATCTTGTTTGCACAAACCACAAACCTTCCAAAGAAATGGACAAATGCATGTTAGATGACATTTCCCCCCCAAACTGGAAGTCTGGCTGTGGGTGAGAAGGATTCTGATGTGGCTGAAATAGAGAGACCAGATTGAAGTTAGGGTTTGATCTCCACCCTTACACAACAGTGGCTTATCACTGCTCAAACAACACTGTTGGCTGTGTCGGCGGAAATATCTGGCATGGGTAGAGGATTGTCAAGAGGACGCCGATGAAAGCACAGGAAGCATATTAGAGATGCTAGTCTGGCGACAGACAGTGGTCCAGGTACAGGAGTGGGTTTTCAAGCTTGGAGAGTCGGTGCAGTTCGAGAGGAGAAAGACATCCTCACTGGGATAAAATACGAGGCAATGAGTGACACAGGAGAAAGTTAACAAGCGGCTGAAGAAGTGTGTGGTTCTTGGCAGTTTATTTTTACTGGGTATGCAGTTGGAATAGGGAGTGAGCTGTGAGTGGTGGCTGCACATCGGTGATTTCAGCAGCAGTAGTAGAAGTAGTAGTAGCCCTTTCTAAACCCTTCCAGTACATGATATAAGAAACTTTGTGAAAGTGTGACCCTTCCTGCAAGGTGAACACCCAGATTAGATCCGAAAACAAGATCAGAAATGTAAAGTATCTAAATATAGAGTAAAATATACTGAACATCTGGACTGGCACGTTCACGTGATTAACATGTCTCTCTCTCTCTCTCGTTTCTCTGCAACAGAAGCAGACTTTCCCCTTCATTGTCTCTAATTAGACATGGTTGAATTCCATTCTCTCTTCCCTTCGCTCGGTGCTCTGCGCCACGCACAAGCGCGCACGCACATTGCATGCTATTTCTAGCATGTGTTGTCTTGACATCCGGATTTAGAACTGGTTCAGATGGTGCAGATGTGACGAACTTTTCTGGAGCACAGCGAATCTGCAACACAAGATTGTCTCTCAAGAAGTATAAAGGCCGAGCAGCAGTTACATATACCACGCTGAATTGTCAGTATCAATAAGCGGGTGATACCCTTTTCTTCGTGACATTTTCTTTTTGTTTTTTTTGTTTTTATCAGAAATTTAGAAGGAAATTGTCAGAGGTTTGGAGTTGAGTAGATGCTATCAAAAATCTCTTCCCTGAAGAAGTGGGTCAGCGCGTTGCCTCTTTGTAAAGTTTTTGCTGCGTGTTAGGATATCCAGGACAGCTGTCCGCTGGCTGCTGCTGCACAATTTTTATTAATAGTCTTTTTTTTAGTGTTTTTGAGTGACAAGTATAAAACGTCAGCAGTATCTCAGACTTTCCTTCGTTCGCAGGAAAAGTCTTTCTTTGGCCAATTCAGAGACCGCTTCCTCAGGTAATGCTGCCCCGTTTTGGATGTACGTCAGTAATAAAAGCTAATTTGGAACCTGTTGTTGAGAGTTTTACAAGAAAACAAGTCAAAGTTTGGCAACGTTTAAGCCTCGTCTCACGTCACGTTTTCCAGAGCCTTTTGTTCTCTCCCGTCCTCTTACCTCTCGTTGCTTTTAGCTCTTTATCTTGTTTCATTTTATTGCAGCCATCATGCGCAAATAGGCAGTCTTTTGCTTTCACCCATGCTTCCCTCTGCTATCTAACTCCACCTTTCTCCCTCTCTCTCTCACACACACACACACACACACACACACACACACACACACACACACACACACACACACAACTGAGTGATGTTAATCATTGTGGCCTGTGGTGTTGGATTAATTCCCACTGCTTTCTTTAAAAATTAATGATTTCCCTTTGATAGAGTGCTGTTTGGCTTTATTTTAGCTCACCTTTAACTATTCATGAACTGTGTTCCATAATGGCAAAGCATCAGCGTAGAAAAACTATAGATAAGAGCCCCGCAGACTCGGTCCTAAGAAGGTAATGCGGCCCGTGAAATCCATTCTCTCTGTTTTAATTATGCACATTCTTGATTGTGAAAAATGACGTTCGCTCTGCTGAGCATGTAATGGAGCCGGGATAATAGTTTAATTTACAAATTACTAAGCAGTCTTTGACATTTCTTGCGAGGGGAATTTACACAACTTGATACTCGATGACAGTATCGACGGCTTTAAACTTTCTGCCACCGGTTTAAGAGGAGGACGCATCAGAAGAGCAAAGTGAACAGCAGCTCTACATAAGTTGATATTCTACTTTTTAAATGTCACTCATTACTTTATGCATCATCTGGAGAATACCTTTAGCCGGCGACGTCGAGGGAGACAGCCATCTGCGCAGTGTAACCGACAAGTGTTTAAAATAGCTATTTGTGAAGACCATTATATATTAGCACATGATGTGATTAGATAAGGCCTGATGAATAGCTTACATGACTTCCCTCAGGTCAGATGCAGACACATGGTCATTGTTACAGTCCAGGTTGGTGAGTGTGTGTGAAAATGTGTGTGTGCGTGTATGTCTTATTAGGTGTGAACGACGTGGCCCTTAACATCCTGCTCTTTGATAGGTTTTGATTCAGTGCTTTGATTTGCGGCACTGCAACTTTCTAAAAATAGCGTGTAGAGGAAGAGAGAGAGGGGGGAGAGAGAAAGCGAGGGGGAGAGAGAGAGAGAAAGAGAGAGACAGGTAGTGAGAGAGTGAGAGAGGGAATGAAGGACAGTGGCTGCTCTGGTCTCCAGAGAGTTAGTTACATTTGATCTTTTCACAACCATCACCCCCTCTACGTTTTTTTTTTTATACATCACATTTTTGCCATTCCTCCCTTCACTCTCACACCTCTGCCTCTTCCTGACTCCATCTGTCTTTCTTTTTCATTCCCACCACCACCGCCACCACCACACCTCCTCCTCCTCCTTCACCAGCTCCCTCTTTAACCCCCCTTCTTCGCTCTCACTGTCTTTCGCACGCACGTTGGCACGCACGTTATTACCGAGCCGGGGGAGAAGCCGGGACTGCAGCAGCAGCAAACACAGACTAGAAACAGAACAAGGAGGAGAAAAGAAGCACTGACACATCAGAAAGACAAACGGGGAAGGGGGGGAAAAAATATATATCCCATATGGTCACGCTGGATTAGCGGTCTGTATCTATTTGCGCTGCACACGTGCTCTTGTCAGTGTGTGTGTGTGTATGTGTGTGGATGAACTGTGCCATTCTTCGCCGTACTCTGGGACAACAGTAATAACACCCTCAGTCAAACAAAAGAATCTCACTACGCGTCCCGATGCCCGTGTCAAAGGTAACGTATATTTTTGTAATATTGTTTTGAATGCCAGAATAAAAGCTCTTTCCGTGACTCTGTTATGGAGATTAGGATTATTGCGTGTGCAAGCTTTTTTAGATATGATCGTGTAAATTCCACAGTTTGCATGGTAAAAGCTGCATCTGTTTCCGTTTTTCTTTTTTAGTTTGTTTCCAAGAAGCATCGATGAATGGTTTACTATTTCCAGGACTTCATTTTTGAAAAGTTTTTCAAGTCACCTTCAAACTGGAGAGTCTGAGATGAAAACACAGTGGGGTTGGGGAGAGAAATCGCACTGGTGTGATTCATTCTCTGGTTAACTGGGGCACATGTAGTTCCAGAGGCAAGGACATTTTTATTTTTTGATTTAGTGTGCTTGAACTTTTTAGTTTAAGCTTCTACTTTCTTGCAGTAGCTATTATTAAAGTGTTACCCACTGTTAATGACGGCATTATGTTTTGCCTAACTTCAAGGGTTTTGTCAGCGATGGGTAGCGAGCAACGCTGCGGAGAGACAGCAGGTGTGTGTGTGTGTGTGTGTGTGTCTTCAGCTTGTCAGTGTCAAATGTTCCTCGTCGCTGAGGGGATTAAAAAAAAAGAAAAAGACCAAACAAACAAAAAAAAGCCTTTCTCCTGAGTAGCACCGAGAGGCTCTCGAGATTAGAGTGACAGAAAGATGAGAGAATACGGGGACATAGAGAGAGAGTGTGAATGAACGAGAGAGGCAGAGGGTATCATGTGATTCAATTACCCACTTAGGAGGAGCAGGTACATTTGTTTATCAAAGACACACTGACACGAAGACACGCTTTAATCATATCTGCCTAACATTTTTATCATATCACATTAGGTTGTTGTGTTTCTGACGGTCAAACCTTGACATTTTTTTGTTTTTATTGGCTGTGACTTGGAATCGAGTGCAAAAAAATGGTCGAGCAGTCAAATTTGTCATTCCATGATTGGTCACATTCATTTAGTCTGGGCTTTTCTTTTCTAAAATAATAGTTTTTTAATATTTTATAGTACAGATTCATCTGTTAAATGGGAGATTAAAAGAAATATACAGGCTTTTTAAAGGAAAACGTTCATTACTGTCAAACTAAGATGTTGAAAAGGGGTCCTTTTTTATATTCATACCAGTTATAAATATATAAAAAAACACTTTTATTTACTTTATTATTTGTTGTGGTGCTGCTTTAGGTCCAGTACAGCTAATTTATTTATATTTTCATGTGTTACATTCTCTTATTTTAGTTTTTTTTGGTCATACAACACCCAGCATAGAAAAAAAAAAGCCAACATGCCATCGAAGGCAGAAGCTGCCATCAGCCTGGCTTCGATCATTTTCCAATTGTCTTCCAAGGTTCGTGAGGTGGCTGTTTTTTTGCAAAGAAACGGTGCACTCATGCCACCGGAGTCTCGGATACTGTTACAGGCTGTGAG
Source organism: Chelon labrosus (assembly GCF_963514085.1). Lineage (NCBI taxonomy): Eukaryota > Metazoa > Chordata > Actinopteri > Mugiliformes > Mugilidae > Chelon > Chelon labrosus. The sequence goes on from NC_140355.1 coordinate 13,939,853, forward strand.
TCAGTGCAGTTATTGAATCCATGCATATCTATTTGAAGCCGTACAGTACATATCTACAGTAGAAAAACAATGGAACAATTGAGGCATGATGTCAGCTGAGCAATGTGCATGTTAGGGTAGACTGTGACATCCTTGTATTGTGTTAATATGTATAAAAGGCAGTATGCTATATATGGATGTAAGTCTAATAGTATTCTTGATAAATTTTACTTCTGTCTGATGGACATGCCCTGAATATTAACATGTCCAAAGAAAGGCGAAGTGAGGAAGTGCCAGATATATTTTAAAAGTTACTGGGAATTAAGAAGGATCATTTAATGTGAACTTTTATAATGAAGTTCCAGTCCCTCAAAGTGTATTATAGATAACCACACTGTATAGGCATTGGCAGCCAGCACCATTTAAAGACGCCACAGCATAAAGATAACATTTGAACTTCTCCCTCTCAGATCTGTATAATGTGACATGGCTCCTGCTTCAGACTGCATCTGTGACACCGTGGCTTCTCTGCGTGAGTCATGTCGATGTATGTGTTGAGTTTGAGCCCGCAGCGGTTATGTGTCCATTGTGTTCTCCGTGCATCCTGTGGGACCCGGCTGTAGTGCCTTAATGTCTTCACAAAGAAAACGAAGGGACGGGGGGGGGGGTGATGCTGCGGAGGCTAGAAGCGGTCACAGTATATGTACACGTGTGTCGGGCAATATTTGCGGACGCGCATCTTGCAGTCGTGGTCGACACTGTGGGGCGGTTAGTGGGCTTGGTAGACGCACACACAGCACATGTTTCTCTCCGAGCTCTCGCCGCTCGTTTGTCTCCGCTCATTATCTCTGTCTCCTCCCTCTCTTCAAGTCCCTCTCCGCCTTTCCTTCTCACTTGTTTGTGCAGCTTGGGAGTCTACCTTCTTAGCCTCTTGGGCATACTCCCTCTCTTTCCCTCCCTCTCTCTCTTTCTCTCTCTCTCTCTCTCCCTCTTTCTGTATCTCTGCACAGTTCAGCTGGCCTAGCCCACACTGACAGAATCACACACCAGCCCAGCTAGGCAGCCACAAACACTCACACACCAGTTTGACAGAGGAAGTAGGCCACTTTAATGGGGATGTGTGGAGTGCCTGTATCTGTCTTTAGTGGATAATAACCTGGAACTGCTTCCTCTTGCCAGGTAGGGTTTATATGTCATCGCTTTCTTTCTTTCTTTCTTGTTGTAATCGCTGGTAGTAGGTCATTTATTTTCATGCAAATGGATTTTACAGAGCTTTTCTTTGCCTCTGGGTTTCACAGTGTCCGTGCAGTTATTTAGAGTTGCAGAGGTTGTTGCTGTGCTGCTGCGAGGCGAGGAGTGCTTCGGTCACATGCAGGGAGGAAAGAAGCAAGCCTGGGAGATGAAAGGAAAGATAGGAGAAAGCAATAAAGGTCTATTTATCTCTGGGCATCTTTATGACAGGCACACACGAAGAGTTGTGCGTCAGTGTCATGTGCTATTTCGAAATGCTGAACTTTAATTTTCTACCTTTTGGTTTGTTTTTCGTCGACTTTCCATTCTCTGTCCTACTTTCTTTGTTTGTTGTGCTTTTACTCGTCTCTTCTATCCCTCCATCCACTTATCCTCCCTTCCTCTGATAGCTTTAGTAGCTTTCTTCCATATTAGCGTCCATGCAATATCACCTCCCTCTGAACAAACAAACAGTTGAGTTGTGGGCTTAGGAACAACAAGACTGTTTACATCCCCCGTTCGGTGCTTTTATTTCGGTGGTTTCAGCTTTGGCCGCGCGCCAGTGACGTGATTTAGCCGTCCACATGGCTGGGATGACTCGTTGGGTGAGAAACAGGGAGATGGAGAGAGAGAAAGAGAGAGAGAGAGAAGAACAGTAGGAGGATAGCCATTAAGGAGACATAGTCTAAACCATGTTAGCGCTAAGCTGAAAGTGATAGAGACAAGAGGAGAGAGCCAACCGAGGGACCAGAGGGGAAAAAACAACAGGAAGCACACTGGGGAAAATTGCTTTTCTCTTTTCCTCATTAAGAGAATTGTGGGGTTATTCTACAAGGGGAAAGAAAGCAAGGGAGAATTAGATGCAGGGAGTGTAGTTTGAGCTTGTTGATACCCAGGGAGACGATCGATAGCACATGGGTTGAGTAAATGGTAGTTTGTGTTTGAATGAGAGCTCCAGTACAGTTAATGTGAAGTTTTTAAGCAAGAATAGAAGGAGTAAGTTGACCTCTCTTGTTCTCTCCTCCTTAGTCTGTGCCTTGTCTGGGATCAATAGCAGACCGTGTCAGTGTCTCATCCCTCTCCTGCACCGAAAACACACACACACACACACACACACCACCACACACTCACACGAAAGGAATGCGATTTATCAGATGACATTACAGTCCCAGCAGAATAAAAAAGATGATTGCTATAACCTGGGAAACAGTGTTGTAGATTGTGCAACCCATTGTGTGTGACAAACACACATAATGAAAGGCAAAAACAACAAACTAACTGTCCCTTTGCAACCACACACACACACACACAGACACACGATTGTGTTTCCCTTCAGAAGATATCACTTTCACTTATATTCAGTTCTTGCAGACTTATTCCAGCCTCAACCTAACCTCAGCCTCAGCCAAACCCTTAATGATTGACTCTTTGGACATGTCCCCAAATACGAGGTGTGGCTATTTAAACATATTTATGTACCCACACCATGAGTAAGACGCACAAACACACACACACACACACACACACGCTCACAAAAACCTCTCTCTCCTCTCTGTCTGTGAAGGCCCTTTCCAGTCTTTCTCAGTAGTCACATTGTCTTCAGCTGCCTGGCGTCATGGGGCAAGTTACGTCAATGACATTTTCTCTCTGAACCCTCAGCTTCTATCAATAATGGCTTTGCAAAAAAAAAAAAAAAAAACTCTTGCTGCACTCTCTGGCTGTCATGGACAGTGCCTGGTTTCTGTGATTCTTCCAAATGTTTTGCAGGAGTGGCAGCATGCCAGGCTATTCTTAAATGAATTTGATCGCAGTGTAATGACAAGGCATGGGTTCTGTTTGCCAGTTCCATTTTGGATCTGTTTCCAAGTTTGTAAAATACCCCGGATATATTCAATTTCACAGCCCAAAGAAATCTCCCCAAGCAAATCTTTCCTCTGCGACGTCTGTTCTATCTCTTGTCCAACACTATAGGCGACAGCAAACCAGAAAATAAAAGATGTTGAACCAAACAAAACAAAAGGAGGGCACAGACTAATGCTGGTGTTACACTGCCTGGTGTGACCACGCATATTCTGTGACCTTTGCAATGGGTTTATCTTCAGGTAACTCCATGTCGTGCATGCAGATTATCAGCAAATTATTTATTTGATGTTCCCTGAATGAATGTTTTTTCCGTGATTCTCTGCAGCCGTAAATACTGCAACAGATGGGTGACAAAATATGTGCCGAGTCCCCTGCAACCCCTCGACGCAGCAGAATGGCATGTGTTAGGTGTGATATTAATAAACCTAAAGCATTATTAAATTATATCTTCTGTCACACAAATAATGCAATATGTTTTAATGGCATTTTTAATTAAAACATACGTTCATTTCCCACTACATAAATTACTTCAAGGACAATCTTGATATTTTTACACTAGGGCCGGATTTTCCAGGTCTTACTCTGAAATCTTGGATAAGGTGGATAAGAACTACCCTTGGGAAGAGTAAAGTAACATTAAAGAGTTGGAGTGCAGAAAGTGTAGCTTACTGTCAATCATAAATATCGTTAGCCTCATAGCATAATTGCCTAAGTCACATTTTAACGTTTTCGGAAAACAAGAAAAAAACACAAATTTTAGCAAGCATATTTTTATTGATATTGTAACAGTGACCAAAAAATTACTTAGGCAATTATGCTATGAGGCTAACGATATATATTTTTTAATATATTCAACTTCTCTTTTTGAAGAAAGGGCACATGCTAAAAAACACAGTGTCCTGACGCTGTGCCTTGCGGAACACCTTTTTTTGCAGTGGCCCTACTGATTGTGTCGTCTACTGCCAGTCAAATCACAGAAGAAATTCTGCAACCGAGCGTTTTTCCTGTTGCAAGAGACTTGCTGATAGCGGCTACAGTTATTTTATTAAGCAGTCATCCGTGTACATGAAAGCATGGGAGGATAAGAGCAAAAACAATCACTTTTGAGTACATTATGTCTCGTACTGAACTCAATATTGAACTGATTCCAAATAGTTTTGCCCCCTTTATTTGTTTATACTCAAAGAAATTATAAAATGGGGCCCGAGTTTAAAAATACTGGAATTGTCCTTTAACGAGATTTATAAAGCAATATCATCAAACCCCATCCCTACTAATGACCATAAAAACATGTAGAGACTCTACACATAAGACTAATTTACTGACTCCCTGAAATATTAATGAGAATAGATTTCGTGCTAATAAATTGCCATTAAATCTCTGAGGTTTAACTCAAACAATCCTGTGGGATACTGAACCACTGCTTTTATTGTGCTGTCTTGTTTATCCAGCAACCCGACAATACTGTCACCAGTGATGAGTGGCAGTGTTTAGATGAGAGGATGGACTTTAATAATGAGTTGATGATGATTCGCTTATTTTACCTTACATTGTGGCCAAAAGTATCAGTTAAAACCTAAAATGTAGACCTTTTATATATATTAAAATATATTATTCAATCAAAAGTGTTCATGTTTATTTTCCTGTAGTTTGCCTCTTTCATTTACGGTGTTTTTCCCCTTGGTCCTTTCCTCTTTGCTCCCTTATCCCTGTTCTGCTTCGTCCTTCCCCTTCGGCCCGATCCCAGTACAGGAGTCTTGACAGATAAATGACAATTACGATCTCAGCGGTCTTCTCACGCTGAAATCGAAAGCAATAGAGGCGGGTGCATTGCGGTGCATATAATGAGACCATTCAGAGATTGATCAGCTATAGGGTAGGGCCCCTTAACGAGGTATAGGTTTTACCCGGAGCAATAATGGCTCTTGAATCTTCAGACCACTGATTGTTCTGGACAGTACATCTCAAAAACATGTTTCATATATATTTAGCTGGCGCAGACACGCACGCTGAGATACACACACCACAATAACGTCTTCCAGTCGGCGGCAGAGAGCAGGACTATTATCATGTCAGATGCTACATTCCAAGGATGTATACCCTCTCTTGTTCATGTGACATGACATGTGTAAGTCTTTAGTAACATTTGACCTGTGATTGAAGGAATGTAGAAAATGAATCGTGTTGTGTGTGTGTGTGTGTAAGTGAGTTTATATAACCACTTCGGCCGTCCTTTGGAGCAAATGATTTCATTTAAGGTAACCAACATGTGCTTTTGACTAAATTTAGTGAAAAATAATGCGGTTGACGAGTACTGTTGCTATCGCTCTTGAGGGAGATTAAAATCAGCATCACATCGCAGAAGACTCTCGTTATCTCCAAATGATGATTATGCCCGGCTCTGCACTGATTTTTGATTGAATGTTTGTTTTGTGTGTGTGTGCACACAAAATGTATGCTTCTTCAGACCAAATAGCCTTCATCTTCTTTAGATTTTCTTTCTGCTTCTCTTTTTACAAGCAGATTCCTGAATTAGATTTCATCCTGTAATAAAATTGATTTTGTGTACTTGGTGCATAAATTAATGCGACTTCTGAGATATTAATTTGAGTTTCGTTTTTAAATGGGATTGCTCATTGCGATTACCTTATCAAGCACCATCGGAAGTTTAATTAGAGGGGAGCTGTCGAGAACTGCTTATTTTTTCTTAGGTTATATCAAAGCAACAGGTGGCAACAATAGCCTAAACAGAAGTTGACAAAAAAAATCTAGCTCTCTATCCACATATTATCTATTAACGTTTATCCTGTATGGGCGGCTGGGGCGAGAGGCAGGGTACAAGCTGGACAGGTCGCCAGTCTGTCACAGGGCTGACACAGAAACACAAACAAACATTCACATTCAAATGCACACCTGTGACCAATGCATGCATGTCTTTGGGCTGTCGGAGGAAGCACAGGAAGAACATGCTCCACGCAAAAAGGCCCGGATGCTGTGAGGCAACGGTGCTAACCACTGCGCCACCGTCCTGTCCAAAATCCTTCCTTTAGTTAGTTAATGTTAGCCTCATTAATGATGCATGCTGTTATTTCCACCACCTCAACCAATCCCAATGCACAAGACATCTAAGCACATTTCCAATTGATGACACATAAACAAGATTCTTGAATCTGAAACCAGAAAACACAGCGTGTACATTTCTGAAAATAAGGTTGAGTTATGTAGATTTAATGAGACGTTGGAACAAGATGATACCATTAGCCGGTGAGAAATAAGGTTAACTTTGTCCTTTGTTATCTTTGAGTCCATTTGATGTTTGCTCTGTAAACAGGATGTCTTCACTAGACGTCTCTTCCCCCGTACACGTCCTTTGAAGAAAAGAAGTCAATGAGATAAGCCAGTGAGTAAAGGGGACTTTTAAAAAGCGCAGAAAACCCTCGGGTGGAGTTACACCACCTAGGCATCCGCGAGCGTCTGAGCTGTACGAAGAAGAGGGCGGAGACAGAGGAGAAGATAATGCACATTCTTTCTGTGGTGGTGCTCAATATTTTAACAGTGCTGCTAATTGAGATGAGCTGGATTTATCGAGGTTGGAAGTGGATTTGGCAAGCGTAATGCTGGACAAATTAAACCATTAACCACCAGGCAGGGGAAGACTTTAATGCTCTTTAATGCTACGTCTTACTTAAACACAAACGGGACACAGGAAATTAAACGAAAGACGGGAAGGAGAGGGAAGAGACGAGGATGAAAGATGACAGTTCATAATTGAGAAGCGGGAGGGGCTTGGGGAAACTGGGATGGCAGAGTTCAGAGGTACATCTTTTGCTTTTGGAGAACGCGCAGCACAGCTGCTCCCCGGGGATGGGTCTCTCGTTGCTGTGGAAACAGCGGGACAGAGGTCACATGGTTGTCCCTGGGTGAATGTCCACGAGTGTGTGTGTTTTCTTGTACCGCTATAAGTGTCAGAAGATGTTGACCTTCAGGACTCATTTTTAGCAAGGAAAGGACATATTTGTCAGTTTTTATTTCTTGATGAAGTTATTTTGGATACAGGACCTTAGAGGTATTCATTCACTGCTCTTACCTGGTTTAATCCGGGTTTCTTTTCCACATAGTCCACACCCCGACACTAAATAGATAGTGTTAAACAGAGGGAGCATGCTGTTTCTAAAACAGATCATTTGGAGAATTGCATGCATCTAAGGTCAAATGTGTGTGGAGTTTCTGGAGATTTCTGAAGCTGTATTCATGTACATTAATAAGTCACAGAATGCAGGAAGTAATGTCAAGATTAGCTTCCCCCTGCAGCCCATTTGGTTTTAAAAATATCCCTGTTTTGGGACTCCCAAGGTGCAACAAGGGAAGGGACAGATTGCGCCTGAGCACTCGTTGTTGTCTTAAGCATTTATTTTTTAAGCTGCGGAACCATAAAGCCTCTTCCCCCACATTTTTTCCTTCTTTGTTGTTGTTTAACTTCTCTGTGATTGATTTCTTTCTGTCGTTTAATCTTTAATTTGGGATTTTTGCCGAAATGTTCTCAAAGGAAATGAGACTAAACAGACCCAGATCTCACCAACTGCAGATGTGCAACGTCCAGTTTATCCCACACAGAGTGCATGTGCTTCTTATTGTACCCGGCTCTTAACCAGTACATTAACAAGACGAGTTTTGTGGACCTGTACAGAAACATCCTCGTTTTTATTTAGTTGGTTGTTTATGTGAGAGTTGCGTAAGCCGAAAGGTTAAGTCACTATTGGGTCTTCATAACGAGATTATGCAGGGTTGGGGGAGCAAATATCTGAGAAAGACATGCAGCAGCAAGCCATGAACTGTGGTACTAGTTGGCATTGTTCTACAGTTCAAATTCTGTTTTGAAGTAGCATGAAACACAGAGTATATTCAATGCTGAGGTTCATTTGGAAAGTATTTGCTCAAAAGACTAATTGTACTTAGTATTAGAGGTGAAAAATTCACAAATACCACAAATTCCTGCAGTGGAGTGCGTACAAATCCATTCACCAGCTGTTGAGACAGTTCACTTTCAGCCACAAATGTTAACGCCTTGGTGGTGGTAGTGGAAAAGTCAGATGACCAAGGAAAGTTAGAAGAATTTACCCTGAATTCTGGAGCATGTCTGTGCCAGATTTCATGGCAATCCATCTAACAGTCGCTGCAATAGTCTAGACTAAAATGACTGACTGACTGTCAGTCGTAGGGCCACAACCCGACTGTGTCTAAAAAACTTCAATTTTCTAGGTCCTTTCAGCCTTGCGGGGAGTTTCAACAACAACAAAAAGATCTATGTTTTTGCAGTGCTTTGTATAAATGGCCGTGAGTGAAATTCGTTGGGGCTTGCTAACTCGTGGGGGACAAATGTCCGTGTGCAGTATGGCTGCCTCCTGGCTTCAAAAACAAATAATAAACACTGTAACAGACACATGATGAAGCAGCGCTATAGCTCATGGAGTGAACTGGCCAGCAGGGCATTAAATCACATCTTCTCGGTGAGCTGAGCTTGATTTTTGACCACTGAGACAAACAAAACATTTGCAATTTAAAAAAAATCTGTGTAGAAATCGCTTATATATACATATATATATATACACAACTTGTTACTGGTAGCTCATGTAACTTGTTGTACATGATTTTAATTAATTAATGAATATGAGCATTTGGTCCTTTGCTCCTCTCCTCTCCTCTCTTCCACTTACTCATCTCATTTCTTTGTCGTTGCTGTTCACTGAACCCTCCTCCCTTCTGCTTGTCTTATCCACTTTGTCTCCTCCATCTATTCACTCTCTTAACCTGCGTCTCACTCTCTCTCTCTGCCTTTTAGCACCGGTTTTGCTTCCTTTCCTTAATTGAAGCAATGTCAGAGATTATATTCTGTTGAATCATTGATGACTCCGAGAACACGCGCATTACACATGCGCTCGTGCAAATGCAAGCGTAGGAATAAAAAGCGCCTGCACACCGCGCACGTCTCATCGCCCATTAGCCATCGTATTTTCACCGTGCCTTTTCAGGCCGGCTCACCGGAAGGACAAAGAGCGTGGACGAAGTAGCAAGCGTCGTGTTTGGAAAACGCCTTGAAGTTCTTATATCTTCACGTGAGACAGGAGGCCAGGTTGCTTAAAAGGGGTTAATGTGAAGCCGCTCGACTTTGTGAGTACCGTGTAGAGTGCGAGGAGGAACAAGTGTATCTGACAGGACAGGTGGCTCCATTGTGTCTCGAGCCATATCTTCAGCAGTCAGGGGTTTTGTGTGTGCTGGACAGGGAGAGAGAGACTGGGGTCGGGAAGGTCCAGAACGCGTGTAAATCTCAGGTCTAGATATACGACGCATAGACAGAAGAACAGATGCTTTTCCTGTGACATTTAACAGTGTTTCAGTTGCCATATAAAAATATTCATACTACGACAGTGACTCACTGCTCTGACTTGGACCACAATGAGCAAAGGAAGAACAGAGAGAGAGGACAGAGGGGCAGAAGGGGATAAAGACAGAGGCTTTCCTTCCACTTTCCTCTGTTTGCTTTTATGAAAGTGCATTTCATTCTAAAAATACCTCTCATACCCCGTCACCCTGATGTCTTGGTTGCAACACTACTGTGAACCATTTAGACGAGATCACGGAAGGGTTAAGGAGGAGTTAGAGGAGAAAATGAGAGGTCTGGATCACCTTCAGGCAGTTGAATTTGTATCTATATATATAGATAGATACAATCCTTAAACATCAAGTTTGTATTTATAGCCTTGCTCAGGCCTCAAAGTGCTTCTCAGTGACCACATTGGAAAAAAAGTAAATGAAACCAGCAACACCCAAACAACGGAGCAAAAGATCTGCTGTGAACTGGCTCCTCAAAACTACAAAATAAAATAGAGCAGGGTCTGCAGTGCCTCTTGTTGCCTGAGCAGAGACACAATTATGAGGTCCCCAAACCAGATCCTCTAATCCCCCCACTGCATCCAGGAAGGTCACATACAACATCAGTGATTTGACAAACCCGGAGGGGCACAACACACACTTATGCAAAGCTTTGTTGTTAGTATGCTTAGCCCTTAAGCCCGTTTATTATAATTAAACTTCATTAAGAGACTGAATGGCGCAGAGGGAAATATATAGATTGTGCTTATCTATACTTCATGTCTTAGACACAAACAAATGTGCTTCTAATTCAGGCTCTATGTACACTGAGCAAAAACAATACTGGCTGGTTTCACTGCTTGGCATACACATACACTGACATTGTTAGTTTAAGGGAGTGCTTTCAGTTGATCTAGAATAAAAGTCTTAAGAGCTCTTTGCAGAGTTCATCCCTACAGGTCGAAAGTTTAGAGCCAAGTGCAGCCAGGGCAGTTGTATCTGGGGTAAGCAGTTTGAGCTGTAAAAGAACACAAACAGCTTGTGAAATATCATGAGAGCTGCCTGAGAGGAGGCAATATTATCTCCAATTAGAGCAGCGCGTCTTGTGACTGCAGCTTGTCATCATGGGTTAACTTGCGCAGCACAATGAGGCCCTTCACAAGACTTAAAGAAGGTGGAATTGATTTTGAAGGCTTAGCAGAGGGCTTGTGATTTCACAAAAATGCTATGGAGGGCAGAGACTCAAAGTGCCGATTTATTTTCCTTTTGATTTCTCCTTTACGGCTTTGACCCTCAAGCAACTATCTGCGGTCAAATCGCCATAACACAGTTATAATGTAACATTATACTTTATATTTAATATCACTGTTGAAACAAGTGATTAATCTATATGTAGTCTACTATGCCAACAAGACGCATTTAAGTAGAGACATAAAAAAGGATCAATAAGTATCAAGTAAAACCTGGAAAGGCTGCAACACTGCAACTACACTGAATACTACATGTACAGCAACAACAGACACATAACATGGCAACTACTACTGCAGCTAAACTAACCACTGCAACTAAAGCAACTACACCACCCACTCCATGTTCAACACCTGCAACAAAAGATAGCGGGTACTGAAACCAACTGCAACTAACTGCAACTACACTAAGCACTCCACGTGCAACATCTGCAACAAAAAAGAGCAACTACTGCAACTAGACCAATTGCAACTACACCAAACACTCCATGTGCAACATCTGCGACACAACATGGCAACTGCTGCAAATAACTACTGCAACTACACCATCCACTCCATGTTCAACACCTGCAACAAAACATAGCATCTACTGCAGCTAAACACATTGCAACTACACCAAGCACTCCGTCTGCAACATCTGCAACAAAGCATAGCAACTCCTGGAATTTAACAAATTGCAACCACACAAAGCACCCCATATATAACATTTGCAACAAAGCATGGCAACTAGGGAAATCTAATCAAACACTGCACCTACACTCAATACTGCATGTAAAGCAGCAGCAAAACATGGCAACTACTGCAACTAAACCAACCACTGCAACTACAGCAAGTACACAACCCACTCCATGTACAACGCATGCAACAAAACATAGCAACTACTGCAACTAAACCAATTGCAGCTCTACTAAGCACATGGCAACTAGGGACATTAAACCAAACACTGCAACTACACTCAATATTGCATGTAAAGCAACATCAGCGACAAAACATGGCAACTACTGCAACTAAACTAACCACTGCAACTACAGCAACTACATCACCCACTCCATGTACAACACCTGCAACAAAACATAGCAACTACTGTAACTTAACCTATTACAACTACACAAAGCACCCCAACAGCAACAATTCGATCATGCACATTGCAAAAAAGAAAAACTGCAGCATCATCCCATTAAATAAAGTCCAGTGCGTAATTCTGCAGAGATTTCCTCAATTCGGCCTGACACATTTAGTGTCTTTAAAAACTTGGTGACCCCTTGGTGAAATTTAAAATAAAATTCTGTGGGTTTGAATGATGTTGGCCCACTCAAAATGCATTTGTAATCACCCTCCCACACGGGGCTCTGTGAGCTGGAAGAGGTTAAAGCAGCATTTAAAACCAGCAGATTTTGGGAAGGAGGTAATACAGAGAAATTGCCAAGGGCGGGGGCAAAGAACAGGCATTGTGCTGTGTGCGTTACGCACAGTGGTGTGTGACGGGAGTATTATGCTCGGCCCTGGGATGTGGGTGAGGGCAGCTGGGGCTTGTGCTGAATGTGGGTTCATTTGAGGTAGATAAAAATTTATAGTACTTTGAAATGGTTTAAAATGTATCAGGATGGGGATAGATGGGTGAACAGATGGGCGGCTGGTTGTAACACATCTTAGCATTAATCTCATCCATTTCTAGCAGAGGTCTGAGCTGCATTTTTATACTAAAGGCACAATACCAGCTTAGTTTGGCTGAGTCACGACATCTAGCTACTGGGTGTAGTGCAGTAGCTTGCAGCACCAGTGGGTGTTACAATAGTTATCACAATATGAACTTATTCATATTACAGTGTGGTCTCTTGGATTTCATCCTTTCAGTCCCAGGTGACTTCATGTCGGGAACAAATAATAATAATAATCTATGCTTGTGTGTCATGGCACCTTGGAAAATTAGATGGAAAGACTAGCTGCTCAGATTTTTCTCTGCTCTGCGGTGCCATGGTTATACGTGGACATTTCTGATCTGAGATATCTGTCTCTGTCCCCTCTGGACAGAACACGCAAGCGGCATGCCGTGATTGATCTCATGGGAAAGTCGTGAAAGGACTATCATCACTTAAACTGGCATCGTGACCTTCTGAAAAGAAATTAATGTTCTCTAGTCTGATCCTGACATTATGGCTTGATGTCATCAATATGTGGCATGACTAATTGTGATTAATTTCAAAACTAAATTCGACGTCGGGTAATGGAACAGTTGCAACGAGCAGATCATGGCTGAAGAATGAATCTCCACTATGCTGGGTTAAACCTGTAACTGTATGCACACATCCAGTTCATTAATTGTCTAAACAGATTCGACTAACAGTTATTTTTTTTTTGTCTCTCTTGTCTTTGTTGTTTTCCAGATGTTGGAGCCTAAGGTGGACGCGCCTTCATGTGAGCTGGGCGGAGTAGGAGGAGATCGAGGTGGTGTGTGCCTCCACCTGCCCCCACGAAGCTCAGAGGGTGAGGAAAGCAGCCTCTATCCTTCCAGTCCTTCAGAGCCTCCAACGCTGGGCAGCCCTCACCCGTCGGAGCCACTCACCCCTTTGGATGACATCTACATGCCCATTGGAGGTCTTATGGGATCTGAGGAGCGGCACAAAGTGCCTCCCACACCACCTCCTTCCACGGAGGGTGAGGATTGCAAGAGTATAGAAGGCCATGAAATGGAGATCTGGAGAGAGAGGATGGATGAGGAGAGCAAGAGAGAGGAAGAGGAGGATGGAGCCAGCAGAAAGAGTGCAGGAAGTGATGGCGAGGATAAAGAAGGAGGAGGAGGAGAGGATGAAGGAGATAGAAATGATGAGGAGGTCAATTTAAACCTGGTTGTGTCAAACACAGATGAGGACAACGTCTCAGAGCCGCCTGACACCAACGCTCCCCCTTCATCTTCCTCGTCCTCATTTGTCATCCCCGAGCTGCGCCTTGACCGCTCCTTCAGCGCCGACGCCCTCTCCTCCCCCAACACCGACGAAGAAGAGTACGACGAAGACGACGACGAGGAGTCCGAGGAGGAGGACGACGAAGACGACAGCGACGACGCCTATCTACAGCGCAGCGACAGCAAGCGCCGCAGCATGGTAGAGGGCGCCACGTGTGAGAAACACGGAGGAGGTGGGCTCAGCGTGCAGAATTCCCTCCGCAGGCGCACCCACAGTGAAGGCAGCCTGCTGCAGGACCCCCGAACACCTTGCTTCACCTCCGACAATGCCATCAACTGCCTGGAGGCAGGGGGAGGTCACAAGGGCGGCTGGACGCTCCCGTCGCCCAAAACCTTGAAGAAGGAGCTGACCAAGAACGGAGGCTCCATGCACCAGCTGTGTATGCTGTTCTCTGGGAGGAAGGTAAGCAACTTCACAAACTGAGTCACACAGGAATTCAGTTAGCAACAACAAACACATAGATACATTAACTTGACCTATAATAGAGCTGTAGTTTTTCCTTCTAATCTCACGTAGCTAATTAAAACGTATAATGCAACTCTTATACTGTATATCTACAGCTATTGCATCAGCAATGCTTGAGTGATCTCACATCTCCGGCCACTTGTTTCTGTAAGAAGGGTGACATCAAGTGGTAAAACAGAGCAAGTACACAGTGGAGCAAAATACTCTGCTGGAAGTGTTTAATGTCAAGTTTATCTCAAAGAAACGAACATAATCGTAAACAGTAGGCAGATTAGTAGTCTATTTCGACTCGTAATGCAGCTGCAGCGCCTGAATACTTAGTACTAAAGAGCATGAGTCGACTGTTTGCTACCACCTGGAGTTGTATAGCTATTATAGATATTTAAGATGCATCTAGGTCACATCTCAATAGATTATGTGCAGAATAATCATGTTTAAATATTAACAGCACGAGAAAAGGCACTCACAGACTCATGTGCAGTTACATAAACCCCAAGCTGAAGTCCAACGTAAGAAAGTGTACAGTCATTGTGTTTCCACTGCACTCTTTACACCACGGTAAATGTTAATGCCTACAGAGCAATGTTCAGTTGGGCAATATCATGGGGAGGAAAAAGGGAAGATTTTCCTTTATGTCACGGTAGTCAAAACAGATATGTAACTTTTAAAGAAACTTATAATACTGACAGTTCGTGTCTGCTTCCACAAAAACAGAAAAGGCTTTCATAAATGCATTTTCATCATATTTTTAAACTTTAATACACTTTTCATAATGTAGTATATAAATGATTCCTTTTTGGTTCTTGCCTGTTTTTGAACAGTGAGTGTGCCGTTGATTTTAGTGCAGGTGGTAGTTGTTGTAGTCGTCCAGCAGAGGGAAGCATGCATCACATTGAGTTGCCCAGCATCATGTCATTTCTCACTTTGCTTTGGCCTATGTTGAATAATGCACGTTAACTGAAAAAGCCTTGTTTAATTGTTAGCTAGAATAATTAGGTTTTATATCACTGCAGACGGGTCGTCATCTCTTCTATTTCTTCCAACAACGCTTTATATAGTGTTGAACGGCACACTTGAATAAGTACAGACAAATGAGCGGAAAATAGAAGAAAAAGAACAAGAAAGGCATCCTTACGACAGTTTCTTTCTTTTTCCTTTTTTTAATCATTGTAGAGTATCAGCGGTACAGCTCCTCTTTATCTGCCTCTCCTTCCACAAGTCTGTCAGCACTCTCGGCAGCCTTAAATGGCAGTGTGTGTGCACTGTGCAAAGCAGGAATGCAGCAGACAGGGCTGGAGCCTATTGGTCTTGGCAGATTCAAGGGTAATTTTACTACCTATTGGCGTCATGGACACAGTTCTTACAGGCTTGTGTTTCCATTATTTAAAATCATCCATCACCCCCCCCCTCAGAATTCATAGATCTTGTGACATCTGTAGATACAGAATGTGTGTCAGTGTGTGCGGGGGACCTCTAACCAAAAGAACCGTACTAAATGCATGCACACTAATATTCTGTTATACTATTCTGAATATGGCAATCTTTAAAATGTGTGTCGTGTAAACATTCTGTTTGCTGTGTTTGGGTTAGACTTTATTTGATTAAAACATGTGGAATATGCTGATATAGATGGGTTTTAGGGACACAGCAAATTCAAAATATGCATGCTCAGTTGGGGTTTTTACTGCAGTTTATGGCCTGACTTCCCTCCAAAACCGGAGAAGCATTCCTATTTTTAAACTTTCTGAAAGACAGGTTTTATATGCAAATATCGCAAGGCTGACAAGAAAAAAAAAAAAAAGAGAGCTGTGGCTGTGTTCGCACCGTTGAATAAGTCCGTCATGGGTGGAAAAATGCTGCTGCTGTTGCTGCTGTTGCTGCTGTTGCTATAGACATATTACTGGGAGATTCATTTTCATTATCCGTTTAAACTGCATGACACGCACAGTGTATTAACACAAAAACAGAAGTATTTTGTGCATGTAAACACACTAGGGGAGACACATGCTTTGTCCGCTTCATAATGCCTTTAAGGTCTTCAAAATTCCAGCGGGGTGAAATAATTGCTTACATATCTGCTTGCAAGCAGTCTCAGTGACAGGGAAAATATGAAGAGATATTTTAAAAGAATGTGCTTAAAAGCTTGGGTGGTGGCTTGTAGAATGACAGATGGCTCTGAATGTGTTATTGGAAATCCTTAAAAGATTATTGTCTTTAACAAAGACATGTTTTTCTTTACTTTAGAAGTGATTCTAACTCTTTTGGGGTGAAGGAAAGTCTTTGAAGTTTATTTTTAATTGATTCAGTAAGTCTATTTATTGCAGTTTGAATGACCTTCACTGTCATTAAACATCGGTTATCATGATGTTTAAGACATTTTGCAGTGACTGCTCATGCCAGGCAGTGTTTACTTGGCCTTTCAACAAGCAGCAACTCTGGTCCTGTCTTTCTTTCCGCTCAGCACCTTTTCCCCTCACTTGAAGTTTTTAGTGGCCCATCATCACTGCAAGGGGAGCCAGAGACAGACAGAGAGTAGATCAAGAAAAACTGTGTCAGTTTGTTTGACTTACAGATTTTTCTTGCCTGCTGCTAAAAAAGAAACTATGCTATCGCTGCCACTGACCGATGAAACATTGTTTCTGAATCAACTAAATCAAACTTGCCTTTCATAACTTGGCTGGAAAATAATACGAAGTTATTTTGGGGAAATTTAAGGAAAATGGAATAAATATACTGCCTGTCATGAATTCCTCACATTATACAGTAGACTGCCACGTCAGTATATAGATTGTGCATGTTCTAAGAATACCACAATAATGCTTTTTTAAGCATTATTGCTAGTGGCGCTATTAGCACAAATCTTTTTGGACCTAGAGGGAGAAAACTGAGAAACGATGCTGGTCCAAGTATTGAACCATGTGGTACACCACGTGGACATCAGGCCTTATGGTAAAGGCAAACTGATCTGTTTACAAAGGAGGCTTCAGTGGGTCAAATTTATTAAGTTTCAAACTACATCCAAATGTCATAGTAGCCAAATATAGAGACCACAACTGGAAAATATAAGCTACCCGAGCTGTGTGTACAGGCGAAATAATAACTGTTGAACTGTTAATTTAGTTAAACAACTAAAGTGGAATTAAAGAAATGTGAGCCCAGAAGTAATAAAGTGTTCCTCTGATCTGTTTTACACTTTGGAAATCCCAATTTCCATCACAAGGTCACAAGAAGCATGCTATGAATGGCCATATATAACTAAACCGCTGCACGTTCTTTCCTGCCGGACGATTACATTGAACTCTCATCTTACAGCGCAAAACCCCCGACTCCTCCCTGTCTTTCCGGACATCAACCATCAATCATCCTGGTTTCAGTTTGTGAATCCGCGCAGACGTGTTCGCCGACGACACATGTTGATCTAACCCAGTGCTTTTGGTTTAAACAGGCCAAACATGTTGTTTATGGGGTCTTGATGTTTGTTTGATATTCTGATAAATATCAGCTGTCTTTACAGACATTGGGGGGGAAACAGTTTTAATGTGTTTACTGATAGTCTTGTGAGGCTTACATTCCTGCTGCATGTCTAGGATTTACTGAAGTGGAGAGAGCAAAGTAAAAAAAATAGGTTAGCATCTATTCAAACTTGAAAAACAGGATGCATGCACACGATCACACTCTGAGGGAGTGGAGTACAGAGTGATGGAAATTAAACTTCAAAATGGTTGTAAAAATTGACTGCGGGTGCTTCCAGCCAAACCACTAATGTTACCATAGAGCTACCTTGCATTTTTCTTTACTGCGAGGAACTAAGGGAAACAAAATGGTTATGCTGATAGCACTGCATTTACTTCCATCCTTCATTAGCCTTAATCTTTCCTTTCCATTCTCAATATAAAACATTAAAAACACTTCAGTGCTCTTAAACACTAGCTACGCCCTAATGACTTAAAATCTAACCCTCAAGCTGACAATTTACACTTAATGATGGTGCACCATGCACACAATTAGCCCCTCTATTATTTTAAACTGAAACAACTCTGTAGGCTACCGCACATCTAAATTAATATTCCAAAGTAAAATGAGGTTTTACTGCTTTAGCAAGAAGTGGATAGAAATGATTGAGGATATTGTCAGAGAATACAGCACATTATCTGTTTGTGAGGGTATTAGATTGAGGAAAACAGGGTAATCCTAATGCAAGACAAACAGTGCACACACACTCATCTAAAGCCAGGGATACACTACATAACTTTCACACTCTTTACAGATTTTGAAATGAGGAGTACCCACTAACAGACTGGCTTCAGCAAATTTTTGTTTGACGACTGGAAGACTGGAGATCACACACTTAACAACTGTGCCCGATGAGGGACCACAGACGACATGATCTGTCAACTAAAGCCAACTGAACGCATCAAACTCTCGTGCAAACTGTGTCGGCGCTCATGCTCCTGCCACAACTCGATTAATCCGTCCTCCATTTGTGTGGTCCAGGTTCAGTTGGTCGCCGCTTTCCCTGTTCACCATTGTGGTTTTGATATTCCCCTCATCTTCTGACGCTATTTCCTGTATCCCACCCTCTCTTTCTCATTGGCTGTCAGCAACACGTTCTTGCAGAATCAGTTCAGACTACCCGATTGCGTCCAAATTCGGCTCCAAAAATTCAAACATGTTTGACTGCGACTGAGGTCGGGTCGGATCTGTTCCCCTCACACTTTTGTAGATTCACGTCTTCACCCCATCGCACACTTACAGATTTTTCTGCCAACTACCCATGCTGACTGTCTCCAACTTGTGCAGACTGGTGCAGACTTTGCCCAAACGGGAAAAGCTAAATTACTCGCCTTTCGTCCTTGGGGCTGAATCAGAATGTGTAATTGATCCACAAACATGGAACAGTCTAAAAAAAAACTAGAGCACACACCTGTACAAACAGAACATTGTTATATTTTTGTCTGAGCCGACCTGGCTTGTTTTAATAGAAATCTACATGTCAAGTTACAATAGACTTCAGTCTAATGCGCACACAGGGTTAAATACACAAAAATGAACGTGGGACAACACGTTTGGGATATTATGTACCTTTAGACTGCACTGCGATAGGCAAGATAAACATTTACAGGAACCCAAACAGACTATTTAAGGCCCACGCACAAAAATATTTGTAAACTTTGTATAAAGTTAAGTTATCTTGAAGTACCTCAGCTACATGTTGTCCTGGACAAATCTATTAATGCCGGCCTCTCATCATTCCCAAAGCCCTAATGCACATGTTTGTCTAATTTTATCTCAAAGGTTATAGCTTGAGATAGTTTGAGTACTTGTTGATATCAAGATTTGAATGCATACCTCACATGCATCCGCTCATGTGACAAGACCTAATAATAGTTTGTTTTTTTTACCAAATGAACTGTTGAAGAGTTTCCTGGAAATGTTATGGAAATACTAAGTATCGGTGAATGTTGTTCTCTTAAATGAACTGAAATGTAAAAAAAACAACAAAAAACAACAACAAAAAAAGCGTACATAAGTGTACATCAGAGACATATTATTTGACTTCTGTGAATGTACAGTATTGTAGGTAAACACAAGGCTTTTCTTCTGTTTGACTGTACAGTAGATGGCCTGGATGGGACAAAAGGTCTCCAGAGTTCAAATCAATGCAGGATGCAGTCAGGCTGGATATGTCCGGCCAAATGCTCGATGAGTAACACGTAAATATTTACTGAGGAGCATGAACAAGCGTTCAGAACAGTCAACACAGCATTCACTCACCAAAGTGTCTATTGATAAAAATGTGAATGAACTGAAGTGTAATGTTTTTTTCGTTTATAGCCCGTTAACCATAAATTTTCAGTGGCTCCACTTGCAAGAATCCATCGACATTACTTAAGGCAATATATCGGGTGTAAGACTGCCTAAAAGGGGAAAATCGTTATGTAAGACAGAATAGAGAGACTTATTTTGGAAGGAATTCTTGTCACTCCATGTGAAATTAGAGTCATACCATTAGTCTGTGGGTGTAGAGCTTGTGTGTTGTCTGGAAGCTTCCAGACAGATTGTATGTTATTCTACCCAATCTCTCTGCCTCTCCATATATTTTCTTTTTATTCTGAGGCTCAAAAAGGAGAGGAATGTACAGCAAGGAGAGCCTACAGACCAACAAACAAGAGATGTTACGCGTATAAATCTCAGCATCTGTCAAAACAAAACAAAAAAGCACATAAGTGATTAATAAGTTGTTCTCTCAGATGCAGTACACAAACGCACACAACCAACCAATTATTTCACAGTCTCTTTCATTATTCCATCCCTACGGTCTCTGTCCTTGTTATTTACAACCTTGGCTTGAACCGTCTTGGCATATCATAATAAGTTATGGCTCATGTAAACACACACAACCGCACCAATGCAACGTCAACGGTTTCAATCATATTTTATCTGCCGCAGTTATTTGCCTGCAGTTCATTTGTTAACTCTTTGAACTGATTGGAACCTCCGTCTCTCACTTTTTAATATTTCCAGCAGACGTCGTTTAAAACATAATCTTGTATAGTGAAAAATAATATGCCGAGGCTAAAACTACAGGTTCCAGGAAAAAAAGATCAGCATCCAAGCCAGTTGATGATGCATGCAGAAGAATTGGAAATGGAGAAACGGCATGCTTTATTGTTTCACGGCTTTGAATGTGAGGAATAACTCGGGAGGTTTGGTAACCTAATGGGTTTTGGATGAAGCTGCAAAGAAAGTACATCCAAGACCAACATTTACACAGTGAATGTTCCTGTCCCGAACAAGGACTTTTCACTTGTAATCTGTAGTCCAGCAAAATTAGTTAATTCATCAAAATTTAATTATATTCTGCTTGGCTTTGGCAAATGATGCAAGTTTACTGCTTACGTCAGAACCAATATACACAATGTTCCATCCACTCCTTAAACTATTATACTTGTCTTTTTGCTTTCGGAGAGGCTAAGAAAAGAAACTACCAATTTGTTCCAAGCTATTTAGATACAGACTTTCTCTACAGTGGCAATGTACTTCAGCATGCAGACTAAACAGGCCCTACAATGCCTTGCTTAGGAATAATTGGGGTTCAGCAGTGGCCAGTTGGGTTTTGTTTGCTCATTTACTCAATACGCATTTCTAATTAATTTAAACTGGTATTATACACAAGTGGCATCAATATGAACTGAACCTTTTTTTGTGTTTTATCCCTGAAAGCACTCAAACTTAAAAAGCTAAAGTGTTTAAATGTTCTGTTCCTTCTTATTTTTAACACACGGTGAATTACACCAACGCCTGCAGAAAGATTTAAGATCATTTCCATGAAAAAACATTACACTTTCACTATTTTTCCCCTGAAATGGATGCTATTTGTCTTGGTGAGCTTGGTAACTCCTCGTGGCTCCATGACAGTTAAAAGATTCGCGTGCCAATCCTTCTTGCCAGGAAAAGCTCCCCCGCGGCTAAAAATCTCAGCCTCTACACCGGCATTTCTTCTCTCTCGTGCTGTTTCTATGAGCTACTACTAAAATAGTAGGGTCCACGTGTACTTGCACCTTCACAAATCCCCCACCGCAAAGGCTAGCTAATCCCAAGCTAATGAAGCTAGCATTCCTCTTGTTTATTTGTTTGCAACTATTTGGCTGTTTGTGATTACTTCTTGGTTTAATGGGCTTCTTGGATTGCTGCGTGCGGGAACACATTGTTTTCATCCATTACCGTGTGAATTAGGGCTATAAGAACTTCTTTTGAAACTGACTTATAAAACATAAAAATACAAAAGTGTGTTCCTCATGTCCCAAAGAGGAGATGTCAGCCCTCAGTAACTTCAACTTTAGTCAAAGTAGAACATATTTCTCGACCCTTTGAGAGTATTAGTGATAGACGTAGAGGAAGGCTATACAATACAAATACCTTATAATGCAATCCAGACTGTCGCCAAAGCCTGGAAACCGTTGGAGAAGCTTCAATCATCATTAGCTGGCTACTGAACAAATAAGGCTGTTGGCGTAAGCATCACCAGTAACGCAAAGGAACATCGCAAGCAGGTTTGTTCAGTTAATATCAGCAAACAACATTTCCTCAGTGACCTTTATATTTAAACGCTCCGCAGAGTTTCAATGATGCCTTCATTTCGTAAGAAGCCCCTGCCGTGATTCATCTTAATTAGCTGGAATCATTTCAGCAGCTCTCTGCCCACCTTAGTGTCCTACATTTTAAGCACTTGGGTCATTAAATGATGGGACTTTGTATGCTCTCACTGGCACAATAAACCCCTCTTCTGACGTCCAGCTAATCCAAGAGACGATCCAGAAGGCCTCTTGCTTTACAGTCGGGCCCTGAGTGTGTTTTTAATGGGCGTGTTTACAGCGCTCGTTGCCACAGCAGTCCTCTGGCTGAGTCAGGAAATGGTTATATAAATGTTGATAGAGGATTTCTCGCATAGACTGTACATACACGCATGCAGGTGCACCAACGCAACTCGCACGTAGTCTCTGAATCCCTTACGTTCAAGAGTGAGACCTGGCGAGAAATGATGCGCAGCCTTCCTTAGCCACCTGTTTCCTCAAGTGAAGATGATCTCTTAATCCTGGGACGAGAAAGAAGTCTTAAAAGATGTTTTAGTAATACTATGTTTAAGTCGGCGCTTTGACTGGGAATGCTATCACTTGTAACAATCCTGGTTCCAGAAACACCAATGACTCAGTTCTTCTTTTTGCAAAACTATATTAACCCTGTTTGATGTACAAATAGGGATAATACTGCCAAGACCTGTGCAATCAAAACAGATGTGTGCAGAATTTATAGCAACGTTCTGTACAGAACGTGATGTTCATTTTGCGTCTTCATTTCTTGTCACAGTTCTCAGAAGATGTCCAAGAGCAAGACTCAGAAGACAGATGTAAAAGTGGAAAGAGTCTTAGGAAAACAAGGATACAAAAACCCATTCAGGCAAGCAAAGT